>NC_061096.1:57867080-57887080 GCF_015104395.2 Macrobrachium nipponense
TTGCTGACGTTTCAGGACCATGTGTCCCATTTTCGAAGCTAAAAAATTAAAAGAATAACAGAATTAAAATGAGACTCAGATTAAAACTTGATAAAAAGTTATTTCTTAACAAAATGCAAATTAGGTACAATAGAAGGAAACAGTGATTACCAAGTAGTGCTGAAGGCAAAAGCTGAGTGACTGTCAGGGTCCGTTTTGGTGCCGACGGAAACTCAAAGAGAGGTACAGAGGAGTTGAAGTTGACTGGGTATTTAGTTGGGGAACCAGTTGTTTGATAAAAAGAGATTCGAGTATTGCCAATTGGTGTTCGTTTGGAGCTTTGCCTATATATAATTTGTTATCCAATAAGTCATATTCATTACCAATTTAAGAGTATCGTGCAACTTTTATTTTTTTTTGTTCCATGCTTTATATTGCGTTCCCTTTTGACCCCCCCGGACTCGGCTATCGTTTACCTGTCCTCATTTACGTGTCTCCCACAAAGGGTTTTCTGCGTGTTCGTATGTGCGTGTGCGTGTGTGAGAAAGAGAAAAATTCTGATAGTACTACCATCATCTCCTCTCCTCACCACGAAGTAGCCAGTCAGAGGCTGGAAGCGATTTGTGAGAGAAGCGCGGTAATGATGAGGTACTAGTCAGGAGCCCATCAGCCGTGACCTTTGTAATCGAATAGGAACCCTCGTGCCCCGCCCATATCATCGAAAGAACCTTCGTCCTCATCATATCACATTGGGGTCGTGCATAACTTAAGTCCCTCTGTACCTCATGCCCATGCCTCGGTGATTCCGGGTGTAGCGTCCTTATACCTTATATACTCACGCCGCGCCGTTCTCCTCCTCCTCCTCCTTCTTCTTCTCTTCTTCTTCTCCTGCGTGTGTGGTTTGGTTCGCAAAACGTGCGGCTTTTGTTCGCGCAGCGTGATTTTTTCAGCCCCTTTTGTCATGTAGAACTGATGCTACACATTAGCCGGACTACGAAAGGGTTAATGATGGTTATTGAGGGATTCTTGGTCTCAAATTTCCTCTTCGTTTATGTAAAGAGACGCAATACATACGGTTACCGTAACTTATCATCAGAAATAGCAAAAAAATACAAGAAAAAACAACATTTCGGTGGCAATTGCCATATAATTTCCATCTTTGAAAGGGTATGATATTTTTTATTTTGTTATCGAACTTATAATTTGTTTTGTTGTGGATATTTTCTATAGTGTTTTCAGCACAGTTCGGTATCATAGTTTTGTTACTGAGATTATTACAAGAATAATTGGCAACGTTAGAAATGTTCCATTCTGAAATGTATCATTTCACGAAGAACAATGAAGTTTTATACATAGGATTTGCATGAAGCTTGACTAAACTCCTTATTTGTTGATTAGCTTTGTTAATTTGATCTTTACGGACACACTAACGACGGCAGGTGTTCAAGTTCGTTTCTACGGACATAATAATGACAAAATTAATAGTAATGGAATATATACGCATCCATGAGGTATATCTACGAACAATATAAATTCTAAAATTAAGTTGACTGAATTGTCAATGATCTGTCAATTGTTAAAAGGCTGGAAATGATAAGATTTAATTTTTATTTCAAGCGACCGAGAACATTGAAATAGTAATGACAACTGGTGTAAGGTCGCGATGATAAGATAGACGGATGCACAGGATATTTGAAATAGTTCTGACAAGTGTTTATAGAATCCTTTCATTGCTAAAAACGCCACGTTTTCCTCACTCCCTCTTACAACGAAGCGGTAACTAACCAAAACGAGTTTAGTTCCTAAACATTCACCAGTTGATATGAGTTTGGAGATGAATATTAAAAGCATTGTAGTATTTTGCATGAATAGAAAGCAATCTATACAGTGAGAAAAATCCCATTTTTGTGAATCAGCTTGTCGATTTTGTTTTTAAAGAAGAAATGGAGTTCCCGAGAATGAAATGCTCGAATACACTTTATCTTCGAAACATTGTTAACAAGAGTATAAGGAATTGGACGTGAGCCATAAAAGATCCCTCTTGCCTTATATATTTTATATGTCCGTGTACGTGCCTCCTGAAGGAATTTACTAATTGTGCTCGTGACATACCTGGCTGGGTTCTTTGGTGCTGATAATGCAGGAACTAAGTTTCGATCGTCGGCTTTTTGCGATTGGATAATTCCCAATCGTTGAAATGTTCTCTCTCTCTCTCTCTCTCTCTCTCTCTCTCTCTCTCTCTCTCTCTCTCTCTCTCTCTCTCTCTGTGGCGCAGTGTTAATTAGCTCCATGCTGCTGTGGTAAGCGCTCAACTCACAATTTGAGTCTCGAACTGGACAAGGAGTGAATTGTTAGTCGTCTGTTCTTGCTTACTGTTAGAGAGAGAGAGAGAGAGAGAGAGAGAGAGAGAGAGAGAGAGAGAGAGAGAGAGAGAGAGAGAGAAACACTAGACCTGAGTGGTTATAGCTCGTCACGATATATATACTATTAAAAAGAAGGACATCGACGAGATGATAATCCTTATCCCACTTGTATGAAATCACTCATATTTATTAACCTATTGACAAGAGCTGACCCTACACTCCACTCTGTAGCACAATAGGACACTTAGATTAGCACACGATATGTGTAACCCTATAGCATCGATCATATCACACAGTGCAGCTACTTGCATTGCAACCTATGGGCAAAGATATTAAACACAAAGTGACCCAGAATAGATGGATAAACTGGATGACTTTTCTGTTCCTTCCATGTCATAAAATTGATGATAAAAAAAACCTAAAGGGAAAAATTGGGTTTACTTGAATGGACAATTGGATGGATGGACAAACGGAGATCCCAACGTTGGTTCTCTCCGCGCCGTCTGGTGGTCTCTGGTACAATCTGACCTCTATTTGACCCGACACCTTATATGCGCTTGGCCCAAAACAAGCACGTAATTCACGAAATATACGTGGCTGGGGTCAGTGTAGTATCTATTTATCTTTACTACGTTTACCTTTGATCTCATAAAAAAAAAAAAAAAAACCTTATTACCTGCTTCTTGAAACGTCTGGATCACCATAATATTTCATCTCTGTGGCTTTCTGTCACCTTCATCTTCCATTTTGTATTCATTAGGGCTGTCGCTTCGTAACCTCCGGACATTCACCCGAGATGGGCGCAGCATTTCAGGAAAGCGGTGTTGTCCCCAAACGAAGACAGTTGGTTCTCGCTCTTTATTTTCTAACGTAATTATTTAACCACTATTTACAAGAACTGGAACTAAACTAATGCATAAAAATAAAAGCTCTTCGCTCCAAATGAGCTTAATCAAAGCCAGTATTTATTAAAATAATCAAATACTAAATATCATGACATAAAACACGTGTCAATTTAAATGTGAAATATAAAACAATATTCAAATTTGAAGTAATTAAGATTTGCCGACGTATCAAAATTTGTTTTCAATTACGACCTATACAGGTTGCCAGTCTAAAGTCTGTTCAGCGAATAAAATACATACACTAAAATAATTACCCAAATAGTCCACTGTATGTTCCTATTTATGTAACGATATTCAAGATGCCGGTAGATGAAAATAAATTGTGAAGGAGAACTTGCGTTTCCATAAAACTGAAGTACTCTCAAAAATATGTAAGTACCTTTCTCAAAACAAATTTCATTTTGGGCTATAGTAGATTCAATATCAACCGTGCATTTGATGTCTAGGCCCGTCCCTTACGACGACTCCTAATTGGCTGTTGATAAGCCAATACAGGGCTGGAAACTCTGTCTCTCTCGAGAGAGTTCACATATGCAGGATGTATATTCCACCTCTCTTGAGGAATACGTCTTTCAAAAGCATCCCTCAGAAGAGGTGGAAAATAGATCCTACCTATGTGAACTCTCCAGAGAGACTGATGAGAGTTTCCAGCCCTGTGATTGGCTTATCAACAGCCAATCAGGAGCGTCGTAAGGGACGGGTGCCTAGACATTGATGCACTGCTAATGTGAATCAACTATAGTTGTTTCTAGTTTTTTATTTGAACATTTCCGGACGAAGTCCAAGATGCTCACCCTCAATATTACGTTAAAAATAAATGCTGTTTATGCAATATGTATATTACGGTATGCATTCGGTCATACTTTGTTAGGTATGGAATTTTTTACTTCGGAGAAATGACAATGTGTAAATTGCAAAGCCATTTGAAGAGAAGGCAGAAGTGGAAAAGGCCATTTTTTTTAAACTGCTAAACTTTTACCTATTTGTGTTTTTTTTACTTTCCCCAATAAAGCAAGAAGTTCAATTCAGTAATGACTTTTTTTTCTTAGCCTGTTTGCTTCTTACATATCAGAGAAGATTATGGATGTATTCCATCCAACAGAATTATGGAAGAGTAAAAATGTTTTAAGTGACCATATGGTAGGGTACGCAGGCCGTCTTTATCCAAAGCTCAAATCTAGAGCTACTACGCAACGAGGAATTGATTAGAGTTTGACGTGAGAGGGGAACCGGATGTGCATCGGTTTTTTCCGCCCAAAATTTTCGGTTGTAAATGCACATCTAATTTGGTGATCAATTTTTCGATGCTTTTTTTATTCCTTTTTTTTCCATCACGTAATAATATAATCACTTTTGTAACATGGACTTGAATACATTGCTTTCATTTTACATGAAGAATTTTATTTTATGCTGGTGGATGTCTGCGCCCTGTCAGTGCTGTCTGTTTCTTACAGTGGTCGCGCTCAATTCTAGTTGGTTTGCAGGTGTTTTTACGAGTATAAAAAAAATTGTTTAAAGAGTTGACATTTTTGTCATAAAAGTCATTGAATTCAATGATTTTCTCATCTTGATTTCCAGTCAAAAACCAGTCGACCATTTGTCGATCTCTCTCTTATTTTCGTATTTATTCCAGTTTTCCTATTTTCTTTTGACATCGATCCCCTCACAGCGAACAATCAAATCTCATTTGATCCCGTCAGCAAAATCCTTTCTTTGACCTCTGTTCTTATTCAATTTTCCCATCGGTGTGTCCGTCGATTGCCTTATGATTCACAGGTCCTTTACCAAGTCTGTACCTCCTCCTCGCCTCCTCTCCCTTGTACTCTCAATAACGTGAATGACTACTATTACCCGACTGTGCATCTCCCGAGGCTGCCGGCGCTTCTATAATGCAGACGCAGACACTCGGTGCGTGCGGAAGTGGTATGTATTACGTCCGATTTTCTCTCTCTCTCTCTCTCTCTCTCTCTCTCTCTCTCTCTCTCTCTCTCTCTTATAGCCAGAGATCTTCTACTTCGCCTACTGACCATTCTCATGAGTGATGACGCCTCTTAGATCTTCAAGGATTCAAAAACAGAACATTTAAATGAAGTCTAGTTATGAGATTTCCAGTCTGCCTTTTTTTTTTTTTTTTGTCTGCCTTTTTTTTTTTTTTTTTCCATTCGAAGGTGAGTAGGGAGGCTGGCGTATTGACGTTATCATCCCAAAGTATAATGAAAACATACAAAATACGGAAAGAAAATATATGGGACGTAGTTACAAAGGAATCTATAAACTTAGCTATCGAAACAGAAAAGCTTGTATGAATTTAAATAAAAGAGGAGTAGAGATGAATGTGTGTTATATACATAGTATTCAGATATGTTGCCTTTCAGCTGGTCAAGTCAAGAAAGGAACCCGAAGAAGGAGGACCACTAGATTATGAAAGCAATATTTCAAACAGCGTTGAAGACGCCGTTCTTCTTTGGAAGAATTGTTAAAATCCATGTGTATTTTTTCGAGAGGGAGGCAACTATAGAATTAACTTGTAATCTAAAATCCGACAAGGTTTTCGGGGCAGTCTTTATAAAAATAACCCCTGGACGAAGTACAACACCTGCTAGGTGCATTGTTTACCTTTGAGGAAATAAGAATCATGCTGTAAAATCCATCACGTTTGAAGGCACAGAAGCCTGCGACCTTTTGAGGCAATGAAATTTTTATTTAGTTTAACGATCCCCTCCTTCTGTTCTCACTCTCTTTTTCTCAGTCAAATAGACTCTCGGTACAAAGGTAATGGAACAGATGTTTTATGGCCTCTTATTCATTCTTTGATATTCCATCAGTACCATTCGGCATTTATCAAAAAGAAATATGATAACCCCATCACCTCTTGGCCATTTTCAACTTTGCTCAGATTGGCCTTTTTTACTGCTGTTACCTAGACCACGCTTTCTATTTTTTCGAACTCCCGAATTATTTCCCCCTCTCGTGATCCATTACGTTTATTGCCTTTCACCATTTTAGAAGCGGCCATGTTATTTTTATTCTAGCGTTTTTCTTTTTTCTCTCTCAATGGGAAAAGTTAAATTTTTTCAGAATTCTTATATCATCTTTAATTCCTAGTTTTACCTTTCGTGTAAAAATTTTTGAAGTATTTTTCTGCGTTTTTTCGACTAGTAATCTGCTATAGTATTCGCATTTCATGCATGAGCATACGTATATTATATAAGATATGTATGCACTTGTGTAAATGAGTTACAGAGAGCTCAAATAGTTATTTATGTACATTTATATACATTATGTGAAATATATATTCTTTACTCTTAAAACATGTTTCAATTATTATCACAAAGTAGAATTCGCCGTTTTCCTAGTATACATCAGAGAACTTATTGTTGGTCTTGTATAATAATGCATTTCATGTCTGAACTGTGTGATATTGATTATGATATATATATATACTATATATATATATATATATATATATTTATTTTATTTATTTTGATTATGATGAGTAATGTTACGATGTAATTGTCTTGTTCACTAAGGGTCCGGTTCGCAACAGCCGTTGAGCAAAACGAAAACTGACATCGGAATACTGCCATGGTCTTTCGACTAACAAATTTATGATGTTTTCGAGTTCGTAAATAGATATTATTATTAATAAGGCATTTTTTCTGCCATACTCAATTTTCCTTCTGTAATTTCACAGACTTTACATTATTATGTCTATCACCTGTGTTTTCGTAGTTTCACGGATCTAAGTACAATTTCAGCGTCAGGTCTGATTAGAATTTTCCCGAAATATGTGAACCTTTTCTCTTCTATTTCGTTTGTGCGACTTTTGTGCAAAAATTGACGCTCAATGTCTTGGTTGTGTTAGCGACAGTTTTGTAACCTGTTCTTGAAGTTATCTCGGAGGAGTTTGTGCTAGTGTGCGTGAATGCTTGAGGACGCATTTGAGAAGGAATTTCTGACTAGGGTCACCTGAGAAGAAATGTTGCAGAACGCGTATGATGAAACTTCCTTCAAGACCACGTGCGAGCAAACATCAGTGCAACGCATACGCGAAGTTTCTGGTTTGAACTGCTCTTGATATCTTGGTGCGCCAATCTCTGTATTGTCGCGTGGGGGTATTCTGCTCGTCAAAAGACGGCCACTTTTATCTGGAATTTTGTCTCCGTGCTGCTAACAAAGAAACCGCAGTATACCCACAAACTCCTGCTCCCTTTCGGAGACATCTTTCTTCTTCTTTTGACCCCGAAATGTCCTTCTCGCGCGATAACGTCTCCTTTATCTGATGTGGCCAAATCGTAAAGTCGTATTTTTCATAAGATACTCTCCTTCTTCCTGTCGCTCCTCCTGTTCATTTGCGGCTCTGGCCTATCTCCTCTTTTCCTTCCTTCCGGAGGAGGAGGAGGAGGAGGGGGGTGGAGGAGGAGGAGGAGGAGGAGGAGGAAATCTCGAAATGGACTCTCCTGTGGGAGCCTTCCGCTGAAAAATCGGTGATTTCCTGGAATGACTTCAGTTCACCTCAGATACTCACTCACCAACCTGCTGACGACGTGTGTCCGTCTCGTGGAGAATCTCCTTCTCTGCGTCCCCCTTTTATTTCCTGTTCCTCAAAGTACATCGGGGTCATCAACACTCCAGGATTATTTTACCGCCGGTCCACAAAGCATAAAGAGCTCGGAAAGCATGACACACACAGACTGGAGAAGGTGCGTGTTTGGAGAAAGGGCATGTGAAGGGGAAGTGGGCAAGGGGCGAGGAGGGGGGGGGGGGGGGGGGGGGGGGGGGGAGGTAGGTTGATTCAAACATGCACGCTTCTATATGTCACCTGACGCCTACTTTCACCTCCCCCCCCCCCCACCACCCCCCCCCCCCCCCCCCCCCCACCACCACACCCCCCCCCCCCCCCCCACCCCCCCCCCCCCCCCACCCCCCCCCCCCCCCCCCCCCACTCCCATTAATGTTTTCAGTCATTGGACCTTGACACACCTGCTCTTTAGCGCTGTGTTCCTCAAACACACACACACACACATATATATATAGTATATATATGTGTGTATATATATATATATATATAGTATATATATATATATGTTAAATTTGTTTGTCTTAAAGTCTTGTTTACCGTAAGTTCCCTCCTCTATTTATGTTAATCAGTCAAATCTGCTAGAATACCAAATTCCTAATGAATAAATTCAGCGTAAGCTACAGTTCGGTATAATTGACTAGTTCGAGCAAGCGAACG
Source organism: Macrobrachium nipponense (assembly GCF_015104395.2). Lineage (NCBI taxonomy): Eukaryota > Metazoa > Arthropoda > Malacostraca > Decapoda > Palaemonidae > Macrobrachium > Macrobrachium nipponense. The sequence goes on from NC_061096.1 coordinate 57,875,567, forward strand.
ATGTATAACTGCCCATATAATTGACCAAAAATGATTTAACTTGAGAGCAACTTGCACAATGATCGGGACTGATCATGATCTAACCAAACGGTATATCAACGGCGATCAGTTTTGATTTCTTAGTCTCTAAAAGTTGAGGTTAGAAAACTTTCATGAATTTAAGCAAATCTAAAAGTGTTCTCCTTTATCCGAGACGAAAAGCGATTCACAGCCCAAAGGCATAAATGCATGTTATGATTATCATTTGTGTTCAAAGATTCCTTGAGAAAGGTGGAACAAATTTTGGTTTCAGACTCTCTCTCTCTCTCTCTCTCTCTCTCTCTCTCTCTCTCTCTCTCTCTCTCTCTCTCTCTACCTTTTCACTCAAGTCTCTTTTATAATCCCCAAATCAAGTTCTGTGCGGATTCACTCCAGAATTCGATTCGTTTTGTCTCTCTTTCCTTCACCATATACACTGACAGTGATGTCTATACTCCTACTCGTGAAATTCTGGAGCGAACATATCTGTAATCTTTCATCCTTTCCATAGCTTTACACCTTTAACTACCTGAGACACAAGCAGCTCGTTACCTTTACCATTCCTGCACCACACCTACATACTGGCCATTTAGCTACTTCCACACCTCACAGTGATGAAATTGGTATTATCCTCGTATCCCGGCATTTCCCTAGTGTCCAAAGCAAGCTTCGCATTACCCCCAGCAGATGAGGATCATTAGGTGCTTCTCTGTACCATTATATCTTTTCATGAAGCATTGGCACTTCCTGCAACATCATATTTAGATTGTACTATCTACTATCACTGTGGTGGCAGTCCACAGTAAATGTATAGGTATGCATGTCTTCTTTCCCCACTGTTATCCGTACAATAAGGGGTCGGTTTCCTGATGCGCCTTCTAAACAGCCTTCAAACAAAGGCATCATCAGGCATCGTTTATGTTCGGCAGAGGGGGTTTTTACGACCGCATGCCCTTGCTGTCATCAACCACAGTGGGCCTGGCAGTGGGCCTGGCCTTTTACTAAAAAGTACAACTGCAAGGCAGCAGTTTCCACAGTTATTGGTGGTGGGCTTGACCTTTTACCAAAATGTATAGACGTGCCAAAGTTAAGCAATATTCCAACTGTTTATTGGCTTACCGCCAAGCCTTTTTCTAAAGTGTACGACTGCAAGGCAGCCGTTTCCACTGTTATTGGTGGTGGGCTTGGCCTTTTACTAAAACGAACGACTGCAAGTCAGCTATTTCCACAATTACTGGCAGTAGGCCTGGCCTTTTACTAAAAAGTACTACTGCAAGGAAGCCGTTTCCAATTTTATTGGTAATGGCCTTGTACTTTTACTAAAAAGTACGACTGCAAGTCAGCAATTTCCATTGTTATTGGTAGTAGGACTGGCCTTTTACTAAAACGTACAAATGCAAGGCAGCAATTTCCACAATTACTGGCGGTAGACCTGGCCTTTTACTAAAAAGTAGGAGTGCAAGTCAGCAATTTCTATTGTTATTGGTAGTAGGACTGGCCTTTTACTAAAACGTACAAATGCAAGGCAGCAGTTTCCACTCTTATTGGCGGTGGGCTTGGCCTTTTACTAAGAAGTACGACTGCGAGTTCGCAATTTCCACAGTTACTTGCGGTAGGCCTGGCCTTTTACTAAAAAGTACGACTGCAAGGCAGCAGTTTCCACAGTTATTGGCGTTGAGCTTGGCGTTTTACTAAAAAGTACGACTGCAAGTCAGCAATTTCCACAGTTACTGGTGATAGGACTGGCCTTTTACTGAAAAGTACGACTGCAAGGCAGCAGTTTCCACTGTTATTGGTGGTGGGCTTGGCCTTTTACTAAAAAGCAAGACTGCAAGGCAGCAGTTTCCACAGTTATTGGCGGTGGGCCCACTGGGCCTCTTACTAAAAAGTACGACCGCAAGTCAGCAATTTCTACAATTAATGGCGGTAGGCCTGTCCTTTTACCAAAAAGTATGACTGCAAGGCAGCAGTTTCCACAGTTTCTGGGGATGGGCCTGGCATTTTACCAAAAAGTTAAACTGCAAGAAAGCTGTTTCCACAGTTACTGGCTGTGGTCCTGGCCTTTTACTAAAATGTATGACTGCAAGGCAGCAGTTTCCACTGTTATTGGTGGTTGGCCTGCCTTTTACCAAAAAGTACGACTGCAAGGCAGCAGTTTCCACAGTTACTGGTGGTGGGCCTGGCCTTTTACTAAAAAGTACGACTGCAAGGCAGCAGTTTCCACTGTTATTGGTGGTGGGCCTGGCCTTTTACTAAAAAGTACGACTGCAAGGCAGCAGTTTCCACTGTTATTGGTGGTGGGCCCACTGGGCCTCTTACTAAAAAGTACGACTGCAAGTCAGCAATTCTACAGTTACTGGCGGTAGGCCTGTCCTTTTACCAAAATGTATGACTGCAAGGCAGCAGTTTCCACAGTTTCTGGGGATGGGCCTGGCATTTTACCAAAAAGTTAAACTGCAAGAAAGCTGTTTCCACAGTTACTGGCTGTGGTCCTGGCCTTTTACTAAAATGTATGACTGCAAGGCAGCAGTTTCCACTGTTATAGGTGGTTGGCCTGCCTTTTACCAAAAAGTACGACTGCAAGGCAGCAGTTTCCACAGTTACTGGTGGTGGGCCTGGCGTTTTACCAAAAATTACGACTGCAAGGAAGTTGTTTCCACAATCACTGGCGGTGGGCCTGGCTTTTTACTAAAAAGTACGACTCCAAGGCAGCAGTTTCCACAGATACTGGAGGTGGGCCTGGCCTTTCACCAAAATGTACGACTGCAAGGAAGCTGTTTCCACAGTTACTGGCAGTGGGCCTGGCCTTACTAAAAAGTACGATGGCAAGGAAGCTGTTTCCACAATTACTGGCGCTGGGCCTGCCCTTTTACTAAAACGTAAGACTGCAAGGCAGCAAATTCCACAGTTATTGGCGGTAGGCCAACCCTTTTACTAAAAAGTAAGACCGCAAGGCAGTAGTTTCCACAGTTATTGGCAGTGGGCCTGGCCTTTTGTTAAAAAAGTACTACTGAAAGGCACCAGCTGTCCTTTTAGTCGCCTTTTACGACACGCAGGACCTACGGTGGTAGTATTCTTACACCCCTACCACGTGATGCATGTATATCTCAACCTTTTAACGAGAATGGACTCCTTTCCTTGATATCAAATTTGCATTAATCCATGCAGCAGATACCAGGTGGATAATTAGGTACCGCGGATTGCGAGACCTTATCATGCTAATGCCCGCAGTAACTTCGGACTTATTTTATTAGGTCGACTTTGCAACGGATGCCCTAGTTTTGCATAAAACGTTTATTGGCCTACATACAATCTGTTACATTTACTGACCAGAACATCACTCTGGCGAGGAACCTACCATTATCTTTCGTGGATGTTCATTGATATTTCATTTTCTGTCAGCGCTCTGACAGGAAAGAAACAGATAAAAAAGTGTTTTGATAAGAGGTACGAAGAGTAATAACAGGTCTATGGGGTTGGGCAATTATGGTGTTCCTGTACCCGCAAACCCCCTTCTCTTAGTTGTCTTTAAGGAGATCGAAACAAGTCATTTGCAATGAACACCCAAGTGACCGTAACCCCAGAAAGATCAGTAATCGTGTTTGCACGACTCTCGAAATAAAGACGTCACAACGGTAGGTCTGGTGATCGAGTTCGCATGTAAGAGTTCGGGGTAACATGATTCTCTCTCTCTCTCTCTCTCTCTCTCTCTCTCTCTCTCAAACCAAATGGAAAGACAGCCTTAACCTTGAATTATTTCGCCTCTGCAAATTTTATTTGGAAAACAGGATTACTCCTATTTTTGTTATTAGTTAAATTGTTGCTGAATCACCTGAGCATTAGACCCCCAAGTGTAATGTCCTGGACCTAGTATAGTAGTATATGTTTTCTTGTCAGATTATTTGTATAAATGCTGTATTTCTGGATTTGATTTAGTTTCCGCCTACCAATTGAAATATATTATTTTCATGATATATATAGCATAACTGCATTGTTCAAAACATAGGGATTCGGAAATATTGCACATTATAAATTGCATACTCATATATGAATAGACTTCACGGGAAAAAATCGGATGGTTCAGTCAAATCGGAAGTTTTTAAGAACATCAAGATATAACTGCATTCCTGGTTTACTTAAAACATTCAGAATAGAAAGAACGTGTGTGCAGTGCGTCGCAACTACATACTAGTCAACTATATACTGGCTTGTATAAATATACATATTATATGTGTGTGTATATATGTGTGTGTTAGCAAACAGGTGTTTTTCTGGTCTCCGTAACCTGTGATGTGTGGTCGCCAGTATACAGTTGCAAACGCATATACACGCATTATACACGTTATGATATATATATATATATATATATATATATATATATATATATATATATATATATATATATATATATATATATATAAAATCCCGTTTGTTAACCTTGATTCATACAGATATCACAAACATACGAAAACATTCACTCATCAAGATGATCAACTCAGATTACCTCATAAAATGGATTCCACTGAGCAATACCGCCTGAAAAGGCCATTATATTTTATGAAGGGGACCCACTCTTTCTATGACCTGAAATTGACCACAGTTAGTATTCGTCTCATAACATTCCGGAAGTTAAGTTCTTATTAAATCTCGTCTTAGAATGGGACATTCGACTAGGAAATGCCTCAAGAAGCAGGACTAGAGAAAGAACATGATGTAATAACATTTGCTTGGCATCCTGGCGGTAAATTTAATGTTAGCCTTTTGTTGTTCAAAGGAGTCTAAAAGTATTTCAAAATATATCAGCATCAGATCTCTGCTCTCCTATTATCTTGGCAAATAGAAAAGACCACGAAACACAAGACTCGGTAGTAGTGTATGAATGTCACTCCTTTTCGGAATGTGAAATCTTTATTTCAATGCATTATTTTTGCGCCTCTCACTGTCAAGAAAAATGACTGTAAAGTTCTTGCCCCCTTAGGTATTTAAAGGGCTTATCGTCTCGAACTTTCTCCAGATTTCAGTCTGTTTTCTAAATAGAAAGGAGAAGAGATGCTCTTAACGGTTAGAGGCCACTTATTCTAAAAATTTTAAATGTTTCCCCATATGTAAGAGAGTCAAGTGGATTGTCAGTAAGAACTGTAGTTCATGAACATCTTTTATAAATCAGCACTTGTGTAAAAACTTCGGAGTCTGACGTACTATTTTATATTATACAAAACTCATTTTACGCAGTCGCAATATATATTACTTGTGTTGTGTTTTAAGGTAATATTTAAATTTGGAACATTAAAAAGGACCCTTTACAGCAGCTGCCAAGGGCTGAACGGCGGTAAACTGTCAATGGAGGAAGGATTTCAGGATGCATTTCTCATCCTGACACGAGCGTAACAAGAGAACGATCACCATAAAATTCCTGACGCCGCGTAACTCCCTGGAGGGAGGAGGAGGAGGAGATGGAGGAGGAGGATTCCCAGGCCACGCCTGACTGATGAAAATAAGGCATGGGAATTAGATATGGTCGAGCTTGGCTTGCAATTGGTAATGACATCATATCCGGAGCAAATGATTCCCTGAACCAGTCATGTCAGAAAAGGTTGTGTGTGGTAGAGGGTGGGAGTTGGCACAACAATGATGATGACAATGATTTCGGGTCATAATGAGCCGGTCTGTCATATGATATGAAATGCCGACAATGGACAATGATATCATTATAAAAGGTCTGAGGAAAGGAAGGCATCAAAGGGGCCTTCTCCGATCGTCACTTTTTTTTTTTTTTTTTTTTTTTTTTACTCCTCGAGAGCTTAATAGCAGCCAAGGGAATTAGAGCGGGGGGTTAAAGAGAGGTGCTACCTGTAAGGTATAAAGATGATGGGGCCAAATACCATTTCGGAGGTTTATCTCCGATCTATTTTTTCCGCATATGATATATAAATTGTTGTTGGATGCCGTTTGATATTCGTAAAAAAAAAAGAAAATGCAATCCATGAAATTACGTCTGAGGGTAACCACAACCTCGAAACACGTAAAAAGTAGACTCTTATATCATCTGGCACAGTTGCTCCTGATACAAAGTTTTGGAAGAAAAACTATAGACTTTCATTTACCCTTCCTTTACTTAGTCAGGTTTCTTGAAAATGACCATAGGTAACTGACACGCTCATTTCTTGTGTTTCATGTTATGTGTCTGGTCAGCATTTTTTTCAGGTTCAATTTACGTTATCAATGTGATCTATTGTTTTATTAATAAATCATACCTTGAATGGTTAAAAATAATAAAAAAAAAACTGATGACAAATCGACTTTAAGATTTTGGACATTCACACACACACACACACACACACACACACACATATATATATATATGTATATATATATATATATATATATATCTATATATATATGTATATAAAACTCCATCTGTTAAGCTCTATAATTGTTTTTAGTCATATTTTTCTCCTTATGACCAAGCCACCTCAAAACACACTACCATTATCTTTTCAGGTACCGTAACTTATTTACCACATCTTATAGTTTCTTTCAACATCTACTCTTCAGTTCCCTAAATCAGAGTTGGCTCAACAATCCTTCCACACACTCCAGTGTTAACTTTCACTCAAAGTCCTTTTCTCCTCAGAATTTGACGTACCACAACGTAGGCAAATCACCCGTTTCCAATTTTTCTCCGTGAATATATATACAGTCATTGCTCAACTTTCTGTAGCCATTGACCATCATATCTTTATTCAAGCTAATGTTCACCTCAGGTCTCCATAGTTGCTCTTGATTACTCCAGCAAAAATTGTTGGATCTGCAGTTAATGTTAAATAGCACTTTGCCCTACACTGAAATCAATAGACGTTTTGAGGAATTTTTTCGAGTAAGAGTGAAAAGAAACTTAAACTTCGATGAGAATAGATATACTTCGCTTTCTCCTTTCATTGCTTCTTTATTTTTGTGTAATCCTGTAGGGTTTAATTAGTGTACTTGTAATCCTGTTCTCTCTCTCTCTCTCTCTCTCTCTCTCTCTCCTCTCTCTCTCATCTCTTCTCTCTCTCTCTCGTCTCTCTCTCTCTCTCTCTCTCCCTCTCTCTCTCTTTCTCTCTCTTTTATCTCTTTCTTTCTTGTGTGTGTATATATATATATATATAATATATATATATATATATATATAATATATATATATATATATTTATTATATATATATATATATATATATATATATATATATATATACGTTTATATATATAATTTAAAATAGGTAACGACAAATGCTAATATTTCATTTCTATATATATATATTATATATATATATATAATATATATGTGTGTGTGTATATATATATATATAATATATATATATATATATATATATGTATGTATATATATGATATGTTGTGTGTGTGTGTGTTTGTGGTGTCTGTGTATTCCATGGTGTGTGTGTGCGTATGTTTATTTTGTTTTTGCGTTCTTCTATGGTTTATTCATTTACTATTGAGAAATTCATGTAGATTACCAAGTTAAACATTATCTTCATAAGCATCACGGAACAGTTATTTTTTTGTGACCCTTATACATTATTATGACGAGAACTTACACCGTCACTTGGGTACGCCACCATCACACGATTTTAGGCTCCGTAGCCTGTAGGCATTGACATTATCGGATCTCTCCTCGAGATGACATAATACAACCCACCAAACGCTGACATTTTTCATTACCAGAGCCTATACTTAAGAGGTATTTATTAGAGCGAATATTGCCTATAGAGGTCGCATTAAATCTTATCAGTAAGTCTCGATAATCAAGGTCCTCTTGGACTCATTGCCAGTGTGATCGAAGTCGAGAAACTTGATTATAATGTTGTCTCGTCATCATCTCATTCTCCCTTGTCTTCGGAGTTCTCGAGTCCATTGTCACTGGTTCTCTAGCTTTGATAGTAAAGGAAATTTCCGAAATATCTGAAATTTGTATATTACAGTAAGAGGTGGTGACGGCATTTTTTTTATTATAATTACATTATTTTGGCTTTGCTTTTATCCTTTTTTTTTAATATTCTATTTTATTTTTACTCATGCATACATTTTCCTCATTACACCAGGCTTTTGAGTAAAATTTCTTGTTCCAAAAACTATGAAAGGTAGAGGGGATCTAACTGTAAGTGCAACTGTCATACAAGTCCATCATGAGTAGATTTACAAAACCATCTTATTCGTGTACTGTTATATATTGAATGTTAACATTTAAAAAAATGAAAGCGAACTGCGCTTTCCACCGTCATAGCAAGAACCTGTTGGGTATCTAAATACTCTTAGTTTTATCTATTCGCAGAAAGTACGATCAGCCATTTAGAGCAGTGGTTCTCAAGCTTTTTGTGGTCATGCCCAACCTAATCTCCTCTAATATCCTGATGCCTCTGTGGTCATATACGATGATTATTATGCTCACGTAGAGGAAGCCTAACAGGCCATTAACTTGGTTTAAACATTTTTTTGAACTATAATAGAACAGATGATATTGTAAATTAGCATTAACGTTATTACTATCATCAACTGCCAGGGGTCAATGAATTCATTTTGTGAATAAGTGATGCGATGTAGACTCTGTCATACAAAGTTGTTTGTTAAAAGAATTTGCTCTTTATAAAAATATGAGACGAGTCTTTCTGTTGATAAAAAAAAAAAAAAATTTACCATCGTATATTCATTAGTTTCTCCTTAATTAGTCCAAACGTGGCTTTGAAATTCTTAATTTTTTCACTCTGTTCATTTGCAAGATCTCCAGTCCCATTAAAAGTTAATGGCTTCAAATTGTTTATGTTTTTATGACGCTGTACTCCTACTGAAATTTCTGAGACGCTTAGGAAAATATACATATTTTTCAATACACGAGTAATGACACCTTTGAAATTATTTTATTATTAGAAGTACATTTTTCAGCGACCCATAGGAATAACTTTGTAAAACTTATTTTATTGTAGTTAAAGTTTTTATTAAATGTATTCTTAAAATTATACATATCACAGCAGCGACAACTTTGTTATACCGACGGTCATTCGATCAGCATAGTTGAGCAACATTTAGTCTGGGTGACTGCCAGGAAGGGTCAAACTCCGTCGACACATAAACCTCCAATGAACGCTCAATGGGTTATGACGTGGGTCTAGCAACCTCATCCCAAAAAGGTTTACGGGTAATACCATCAGCTGTCACCATCTGTAGGGGAAAAGACAGATGACTAATAAGATACAGAACCTGAATATATATATATAATATTATATATATGATATATAATATATAATTATTAAAGATATATATATATATATATGTATATATATATATATATATAATATATATCATATATGTATTATAGTTATTAGAACCCAGACGTTTCCTTGTCACTATTACAGATTCGAACGATTCGTTCTCTGCGACCCGTAATTATCGTTGTAATTTTCACTTTCAAAGGATTTGCTCCCTTTGTCCCTTATAACATATGGGAAATATCCTCAGGTAAGGTTCATTGACCCCCTTGGTCTTTTACCTGTCTTTCACCCTTCCTTTATGATTAAGTCTAATTATCCTTTTTTTATTCTTTCATTAACGCGTTACTTTCCCTATCTTTTTTTTTCCTTATCAAGAGCTGAGAAGCGAACTTATTTCATATTGTCGTTGCTAAGTATTTCTAGTTATTGTTAACATATGATCATTGCGAATGCTGTGGATGATGAAGTAACTCTGAAAATGAAATCTGGTGTCCGTAATTCCTCGTACTTACCGATACCACACATTCAGACCTTAAACCGTTCTTGCAGATTCAGATATTTGGGAGCTGTTGGCCCTCCCCGGTGGGTTTATGCCTTGTGATTTTTAATTTACGCCTGATCATTTCAACGTATTACCAAAGGATCTGAATGTATTTTGACCTGATTCCTTTCCCAAGGATTGAAACTTATTTATAGAAAGCATAACACCGCCTTACTCTTTCTGATTAATCAGGTTCCCTTAGGTATCCTTCAGTCAGGTAACGAGAAACCTGAATTACCACACAGATTTTTCAATATTTTTTATTTCTTTGTAAGACTCTCTATTGGGCATAAGTGTCGCACAAGAACTAGATATTCGTAAATCGTGAAGATTCAAGTATTACATTCGCTTAATATTTTGTATCGTGAAGGCAAAGCCCATGCCATTATGCTCGTGTGCGAATCGGCAACACTTTTGAATATAACAAATTTATGGCACCCGGAATCTTCTGTATTTATGGAGACAGGACCACGGTATCCGTTTGTTAGCGTTCTATTGTATTCCAGATTTCGTTAAGGGGAAACTGCAGTAGATGTGGCACTTATTTTTCTTTCTGTACTTTCCCTTCACCTTCTCTCACTTCCTAATGAGCACCATATTCTTTGGAAGCTTGAATTTCAAGTCAGTGGCCCCCGTGGTGGCTTGTTCCATATGAATAAGGTTAATCTTCTGAGTAATAATAATAGTGCTAACTACGTTTTCAAATCTCCTAAATTTTTTTGTTTTTTTTCTACGGTAATTGTGTTCTGGAGCACTTGACGGTAGCTCAACATCTCACTACAATTCGTGGTTTATGTAAAAAAACAATAATTTTACTTTGTATTTACAGTTACAATCACTGTTTGCAAAGATCCTTGGTATGCGCTTCGAGGCATCTTAGGGCATCTGAATAACAATAGTCGCATTACCAGGTAGTTAAGCTCTCATATGGACGAGAAATAGGTTTGGATGCATAGTAAGAGGTTTGATAATACACTGCGTCTTGGTTTTAGTTACGTTTCAGCCTCATATTCCTGTGACAACACCACTTGCTAAATAATCAACTCCAGCGTTCTTTTAAAGCTGCAATCAGCGAATGATATCTGATAATTACAACAAGAATTGTATCATGCAGTTACTTTATATGATATTGTTGGTTACAATTATGGATATCCGCCAACACTCAAGTAGTTAAAATCATGGATATTATCGATAAAAAAAATGCAATGTTGTCATCAATGAACAAAAACTCGACCAATATCCATTTCCAAGATCGTCTAGGATAAAACTAACAGCACCTTACTTGGACAGCTATAAGCTGAAATTTTTTCTCTTTCATTTGGAAACAGAACTCGACTTCAGACAAGTTCTGCTTGTCTACCACAATGAACCAACGCCAGTGGATCTGATTAAAAAAAAACAAAAAAAAAACAAGAATCTGTAAACATTCAAGAGGCGAGAAATATATAATCGGGAGGAAAACAGTAGTTAAAGAATAAATTGAGAGCTCTTCGAAGCGTTTGTGGAACGTTTTAAGTTATAGATGGTCTTTTAAGGAGTATAAGAAAAAGAATATTTTATATATATATATATATATATATATATATATATATATATATATATATATATATATATATATATATATATATATATATATATATATATAAAAGTTGATTTCTCTCTATTTAGGAATTATTTTTTTTAAATCAAAGGG
>NC_061096.1:57889580-57904580 GCF_015104395.2 Macrobrachium nipponense
TAATGAACTGATATGCAAATCGACTTCGGATACAATGGTTAGTTGGATGTGCAGTGTGTAATTACTGTAAACCAGCAAAAGTTGCAGAAATGAACGGTTTCCTTCTCGTCTCCTCTCTTTTCTCTGATGGTTTTAAGACCGGAGGTTACTCGTGTTCATTTCAATTTCCGTGATATGATCATCAAGAAAGAAAAGGCTCTCTCTCTCTCTCTCTCTCTCTCTCTCTCTCTCTCTCTCTCTCTCTCTCTCTCTCTCTCTGTGTGTGTGTGTGTGTGTGTATTCGCCCTTAAAATGCTGTTTCAAGGTTATTTAGTAACTTATTATTGATGGTAAGGAAATAGCTGTATCTCCCTTTTCATGTTAGGAAATACATTTAAGTACAGCGCAAATATAATGATATATATATATATATATTATACTATATATATATATATATATATATATTATATATATATTAGGCTATATATATATATATATATATATATATATATATATATATATATATATATATATATATAGTGTGTGTGTATGTTTATATAACATATATATTATACATGTGTGTGTGTATAGTAATTCAGTACTTCGTCTCAAAGGAAAGGAGGATAGATCAGGAGGCCGAGAAGAAGGCGAGATAGATACAGAACGCATGTATGAAAATGGGAAAAAACTTGAGCGAGGACTTTTGGGGAAGTTGTCATACAAGGAAGTAAATGCACCGAGAAAGTTTAATGAACAAGAGAGCTCGGAATAACGGATATAAATGGAGAATGCTGCCTGGTTCGACAGAGTGCCTACCTTGAGGAATTGTGGTAGAGAGAAGTGAGGTAGAGTTGAATGATGCAAGAGTAGAAGGGTTACTGTAAGTTTTTGACAGTACTTGTGGGAGTTACTGTTGAAATTTCTTTGCGAGTTGAAGGGATAACAAGTGAGGTATTGCCGTGCGTTAGTGTAAGTGTGTTTAATTGGCTGACCAGTGTGTGAAAGGCATGTCTGAGGAAAAAGTTCCGTATGAATGAGTAAACGGAATAATTGCTACTTGGTATGGATACAGTTAACATTGTAGATTGAAAGAATTATTGGGTGTTAGTAGGGTTCTGATTTAGAAAGTAAGACAGACGACAGAAGATTGAAAGGGGAAGAACAATGTGGGTTTTGTTTGTTGAGAAAATTGTGGGAAGTTTGGAAGCAACAAAGTTTTCAAGATGGAAGTGGAGTGTTTGTTAGAAATTGTAGGTAGAAGAGTAAATGGGTTAGCGAAGAAATGTAGTTGAGACAAGGATGGGTGATGCCTCTGTGGCCGTTTATGGATGAATTATTATAATAGTGAAAGAGGTCGGAGAAATGGCGAAGTGAATCACAAAAAGGTGAAGAAAAGAGGGTAGCAGCACTTGTACAGAAGACTGTGACTTGAGGTGTCAATGGAAGCCAGCTCTTCTTCATGGGATGAAATGTGGAGTTGACTGAAAAAGGAAGTTGTAGAGATACATTTTTTGTATAATATATGTGCCATAAGAAGATATATATATAAGGACAAGAAGTTGTAAAAGAATTTGTATGAGTGAGCGAATGGATCGGAGTGATTTTAGATGGTTTGACCATGTGAAAAGAATTGAAGATGATAGGTTGATGACACGAGTGTTCAGTTCGGAAGAAAGGAAGACCTAAGAAGGAAAGGGTAATGGAGAAGTGGCCCTTAATATTCGGAAAAGAAGACAGTGCATGAAGGTAGAGTAAAAGGTGCTGTGTATGTAAGGTTACTTGACGCAGCTGATGAGTTTTTTGTTTGGGTTTATGAAGTGGCTAACATACTGGAGTTTTTCTACACCTGAAGTTCATACAAGATTAAGCAGTTAGAGCAAGTGCATGGCGGGGATCACTGTCTTGTATGCTCTTAGGAGACACCCATAGTGGGAAAAAGCTTAATGTTAGAAAAAATGTATGTATATACACTTTATATATATATATATATATATATATATATATATATATATATATATATATGTGTGTGTGTGTGTGTTTGTGTGTGTGTGTGTGTTTGTTTGCGTGTGTAGAAGTAATTATTTAGGGCGTTAGCCTTAAGGATTTTTCGTAAATTTTGGGGAGGGGCTGAGTTTACTAGCTCCATACCTTTTTTCCAGCCTAGTTGCGGCCCGCCATAGTCTACTAACCTCCAAGTACTTAATTTACTCCTTACTGCGGGTGTGGAGAAGCACAATGAATTATATGCGTATATATTCCGTAATAATATTACCAAGACTAAGAGAACATTTTATTTTGTAAGCTATCAAAGCAGATAACTTCATCACAAGGCTGGAATTATTGACAAAAAGTTTGAGAAAATTGAAAAAACAATAGAATAAATCATAAACTAGATATCAAATAAATGGATAAAATTAATCAGAAGAAATATTATATAATGAATACAAAAAAGATTATATTAAAACGAAAATTACATTTAAAAAGCTTAAAAATATAAAGTAAAGTGAATGGTGACCCGTTGATTACGTTTGAAGAAACAAACTATAGATTACACAATTGCCATTATTGTACATCAGACAAGTTGTTCCGGTTTCGTTTTCTTAAAAAAAGACTCCGAAATAGAGGTCAAGTCTGGGTAAACCGAAAAGCAGTGGAAGGATTGCCTTGTGCTAAACTGCGTTTTCTTACGGTTGAAAGGGCTGAGTGGGAAAATGGAAATCTCGTTCTAACAGATACCTGTATGTTCAGAATTATTCGTCTGAACCAGCGGGATTTGTATAAAATGAAACCTAATTTTTGGAAAACTTATTGAAAAATATCTTTTAACTTTTTTGGGCCTGAGAGTTAATGCCTAAGTTAAGGTAATTTGATTTACATTTACATTGCCTGGGAGGAAATTTCTCATTTCAAAAACATTTTAGAATTAGTAAAAATATGTAGAGTAGTAGTCCTCCGTAAAATAAATCGGAAGAAAAGTCATATTATAATCGTTAAAAACGTTTAGGGATACAACAAACATTATAAGCTCCAATGCAGTACGTACTAGATTACATTGATATTGTTACGGAAAAAGTACCGTAATTTTATCAAAAGCGTATTTTACTGTTCTATTTCATACGTACATACATACATGTAATGTTAGAGGTGAAAAAGAACAGCAAAAGTAATGAGAATAACAACAGTAATGCGCGCCAAATAGAGGTTAAACATTTGACCTGGATGTGAACGACCTGCCTGAAAGCGGAATGCCTTTGGTGATGACTCTGTGATAATATCTTGATAATAATGATAACAAAATTTTAAAAAGAACGTGCTCCACTGTATGAGGGCTCTCCTCAAAAGGGAACTAGATGGTTTTTCCTGGCTGAGCCAGATTTATCATGATTAACTATCAGGACTGCGAGGCTGTTAAGTCAGGAACGTGATTAGGAAATGGAAGTTCGTAAATACCACTTATTTCAATTCTCTACACCACTCCTCCCCCCCCCCTCCCCCCCTCAGAACAAACCACCCTCAACCCCTCTCCGTAATAAATTGTACCTCCGTTCTACAAAAACTACCATAGGATTTGTAACGCCTTCATTTCCTTTTCATCAAACACTGAATTGAGTTGTAGAGTACGTGATTGTGATTTTTCTGTTGCTATTCAGAAGGTCGTATAAATATTGTGAAATACTTCAGATGAAAGAAAATTCATTTTTTCAAGGACTGAAGAGACAACAGGAACTATTTTCTTTTGAATGAACGTCTGTGGAAACTAATATTGTAGAGTCATTCTACGGAATAACCAGCACATTTTAAATTTTTCCTTTTTTAACCGTGTCATGTTCCAAGCGAAATCATGAGATTTTGTTTTCCTTTTTTTTTCTTCTTTTTTTTTCTAAGTGCACGAACATTAATAACATACAAATATGCGTTTATAGTAAGAAGCACACACACAGACAGACAGATAAAATCAGAATGTACAATGATTTTTCATGTAGATTTTATTTCATTTGCAGAGGTTATTCAAGTCTTTGATACGGCAAAAATATTTTTCGTTGTAAACTGCTTCCATGAAGGATCTGTTACCATGTAGAGGCAATCTCTCCCTGTTTCTATGAACCTGGATTCCTGTGCTTCGAATATAGGAAACTTTAATTGTATAGACGTATAGGGAATACCTCGTTCAAAGTTATTAAGATCGCTGGTATATATATATATATATATTTATATATATTATATAGATATATATATATATATATATTTTTATATATATATATATATAATATATATGTGTGTGTGTGTGTATTTTCTGAAGTTACGAACCGTCTCAAAGGTGTGATCAAGGTACCGCCGTTCTGTTTACATTGTGTAGAAGCCTGCGGTGTCACACGACAAGTCTTAACTAAGTTTATTGTCCGTAGACTAGCATCGTTGCACACAGGAGCACTCAAAATTATGTGATTGCACTTAGCATCTTATTAAATCGAGCCTGAAGTATTCGAGCAGCTTTTCGCTCTCACCAAACCTTTCTGTTTTATATAATAGCGCGAATTCTGCGCGCCAAAAATGTGTTTATTGAAATCCAGTGCTTGCTACTTGTACGACAGGCCTCATTGTAGAAGGGGTGAGGGGGGGGGGGTGGGGGGGGGGGGGGGGGGGGGCAGGCGTTAACATGCTATTCAGGTGCTTCTCAGGTAGCCTTTATAAACCATGAACGCTAATATAGAACCGGATTCTCATGCCATTTCTCAGCCATTATGATCTCAATTTATACCAATAGATGGCAACACCCTGCTGGTTATTACCTTCATTAGTATTCGGGGCGCAGCTTATGCCCTGACCAGCCAAGATTAAATACGGTTTGGTAGAAGGCAAAAAATTGATTTGGTTGCCGGGGTAAATTCTGTAGCTTTACCGATGGTGTTTTGAAACATTTATGCATAAAACAACCACACACACACATGATCCCGCGCGTGCACGTATACATTTTCACATTTCTACAGCTAGATCATGAATGATTTCATTTTGCAGAAAAATGCCACAGCATTAGCCGCTTCATTCACCCACTCAGATGGATATTAACATATTCTCGAGAGATGCTCCCCTACATTCACCTCACCATACACCTCAATTTCGCCTGCACTTTTCCACTTCCTGAATATGAAAGCGCTTACTTTCTAATACTCCTTTCTCCCAATCTATCCAGCACCACGTAGACTTTCCACTCCCCTTCCCCGTTGACATTTATGGATTATCCACTCGCCAAAATATTCTAACCTATCTTAAGATTTCAATCTCTTCTTACGGCTCATACATCACTGAAACAATCATTCATCTCAGTAGCTTGAACATTTCTTCATTGAACGGCCATGCTTCGCTGCCATAAAGGCGAGTGGTATGCTCCGGGCCCTTTGGAAAGTGTCCTTTAATTAAACGGCAGATGAACCTCTTCTGAGACAAACGGCAGCCACTCTTTCGCTGCTGTGGGATGCCGGAAGAAGCAAATCGCATTTTCGCCACTCTTCGTGGCTTGAGTCTGCAAATGACTTAGGGCATGGGTTTGCGCCACGTCAAGGACATCATCACCTTCAAGAAGGGATTAATGGCACTGCAAACTCTGGAAATTAGAGATGGTAATTGTCTTTCCAATCTTACGATGGGAGGGGGTTCAGACGTCGTTCTGATTTGCGTTATAAGTATTTTCATAGCCACAATGACGTCTTACCAGCCGGATTTAGTCGCATTTTTTAATACGCTTAACACTACAAGCTAAATCCGAGCTAGAAATGAACTAGAAATGAACGAAGTAGCTCTCTCTTTCAGTAGTAAGATTCTAACCTACTTTGAGTAAATTTTTATATTAATATTTTAAATAGTAATCATGAGTGTAAAATGTTCAGGTCCAGCTTTAATATTTAAGTTCTTCTTCTTTCTTCAATGTATCAGTCACTGAAATTGTTTGGCTCAAATGGATGGATGGCGGCGTCATCTTCCCCGTTTGTTGTTGCCTGCGGGAAAGAAGCCTCGAGGTTTTCTTAATGTGATGGCAATCCCAAAGACAGCCAAGTCCCTCCCCCCCGCCCCCCTTTTTATAACAATTTCTGACTGATTTCCGTGCGTGTGTGTGTGTGTGTGAGAGAGAGAGAGAGAGAGAGAGAGAGAGAGAGAGAGAGACTCGGATATATAAGCATAAAAAGGAGAAACAGATCACCAAGTATCTGTTGGTAAAAATAGCAAGAGATAGAGAGAGAAGTAACCTCTCACATTCTGGAACATCCTATAGGGCAAATTCTCATCATATTTCAAGGGTAGCAAACGAGGAATCTCGCTGGTAAAAATTCAAAACATTTCTTCTAGTTGTAAGTCGAACAGACAAAAAGTGATAGAGAATACTTAGAATGCCGTCGCTAGAGGGATTGAGAGCGCAGGAGTTACCTCCTATAATTATATGGGGAATAGATTATATTCAACTCTATAGTTACGTTAAAATAAAATAAAAATTGTTTTGGAGGCAATAACATTTTTGAGAGCGGAGGCTATTTAATCTTTTTTCATTTATGTTTTACATGAAAGCTTTATTCAATGGGCTCAGATTTTGTTTTTGTTTTAAATTTCCTGTTCGATGAGAAAACTCTGAGTGACTCCTACTTTGTTGAAATTGTTTTCTCAATTACCAACAATAGATCTGAAAGATGAAAGAGTAACAGAGAGTCAAAATACTTAAAGTGCTAAAGCTACGGTTTCGAACTAGCAGCTGAAGAGAAGATAATGATCCCAAAGGGTAGAGTTTCATTAAACCCTAATGCCTCTTGGCGCTGCAACGGCTCACAGCCCAGTCCTGTAATATATAGGCCTTTTAGTTACCTGCGCGGTAAAAGTATGCACCAATCTACCTGTAGTGTTATGATTTAGATTATTTATCTACCAATCATTACTCTTCTGTTCTATTCTTTTGGCTTGATTGTATCTGGATTCTCTTTTCGTTTGTTTTATAGGAAAAATAATAATTGAAATATGTTTTGTTTATTTGTATTTAGTCATTTCATTGCTTCGTAGCGATTCATGTTGTAAAGACCCAGTAAACAGTCCTATAGCTTAAAAGAAATGCTGAACTCATTATAATTTAATAGGAAATTTGCATCTTTTAGCCAGACAATATGTGCGTTGTCTGGATTACTTTACAAAATAAGTTTATAGTAACGAAAATTTCCTTCCAATGCCGAATAGTGTCGATTTTATTGCACGGTCGAAGAGTCTCACCGCTCGCCTCTTTTCCTAATGCCCAAATGGGAGGGGGAAGGGGGGGGGGGGCCGCATCTGTATTGTATATCAACTTGATATGTTGCCTTGTGTGTATCGCAGTAGGGTATCATCAACTCTAATTGTGAATGGCGTGTGATTCGATATGATATTTTGGAGTCGTAGCTGGGATAATTCCACGCAATTAGGATCATTCACTTTATACTGTGGTCGACCCTACCATCTGTATGTGCCAAACTGTTTATTGCTGGAAAATTAGAAACGTCTTTGGCGTTTTGTTTGTTTATTGCTTCCTCGGTTTAGCTTTCTTTGGATAAATAAGAGAAAAATATAGTTTTTACCGGGTTCTTTGATAAAATGGCTCCCGTGCAGAAATAGAGTAAGCCACGGAATTTTTATAAAAATGATTTACACAATATTACATACAGCAATCATCCTGTGTTCCTTGGTTGGATACCGTGCTATTAATATTCATCCGGTTTATGTGGGTAACTTCTATGCAAAATAACACTAGACCGCACACTCGCCAAACTCTCTCTCTCTCTCTCTCTCTCTCTCTCTCTCTCGTAGAATGAATATAGCACATATCTCAAGGACTGCATAAAAATCAACACTTACGTTACTGACACTGTATTACTACATGATTTCCATAATATTTTACAAAAGGACATTGAGGTGTGGGTGTCTAAAAGAACAGAACTTCGTCACAGAGTAGGTTACGATGGGGAAAGTACAGAGACCGCTGTATCTTCTTTACAAAACATTTTTTTTTTTCATTCACCTGTGCCCCTTTGTATATTTTCCACTTTCCGTAGATGGACATGTTTGTGCTCATCGAATTATAAGAACTGATGAATCAACAACGACAGCGGCTTGTCTATCCATCCATATGTCCTTTGGAGATTTATATCTCATTTGCATGCCGATGAGTATCATATAATAGGAAAAACACAGAAGACTGTAAAATCTGAATTGTTTTCGATAATAATAATAATAATAATAATAATAATAATAATAATAATAATAATAATAACTCAACGCCGGAAATATGATAAAAGCCATAAACACATGGGCAGTGCCAGTAATCAGATACAGCGCAGGAATAGTGGAATGGACGAAGGCAGAACTCCGCAGCATAGATCAGAAAACCGGGAAACATATGACAATACACAAAGCACTACACCCAAGAGCAAGTACGGACAGACTATACATAACACGAAAGGAAGGAGGGAGAGGACTACTAAGTATAGAGGACTGCGTCAACATCGAAAACAGAGCACTGGGGCAATATCTGAAAACTAGTGAAGACGAGTGGCTAAAGAGTGCATGGGAAGAAGGACTAATAAAAGTAGACGAAGACCCAGAAATATACAGAGACAGGAGAAAGACAGACAGAACAGAGGACTGGCACAACAAACCAATGCACGGACAATACATGAGACAGACTAAAGAACTAGCCAGTGATGACAATTGGCAATGGCTACAGAGGGGAGAGCTAAAGAAGGAAACTGAAGGAATGATAACAGCGGCACAAGATCAGGCCCTAAGAACCAGATATATTCAAAGAACGATAGACGGAAATAACATCTCTCCCATATGTAGGAAGTGCAATACGAAAAATGAAACCATAAACCACATAGCAAGCGAATGCCCGGCACTTGCACAGAACCAGTACAAAAAGAGGCACGATTCAGTGGCAAAAGCCCTCCACTGGAGCCTGTGCAAGAAACACCAGCTACCTTGCAGTAATCAGTGGTAGGAACACCAACCTGAAGGAGTGATAGAAAACGATCAGGCAAAGATCCTCTGGGACTATGGTATCAGAACGGATAGGGTGATACGTGCAAACAGACCAGACGTGACGATTGACAAAGTCAAGAAGAAAGTATCACTCATTGATGTCGCAATACCATGGGACACCAGAGTTGAAGAGAAAGAGAGGGAAAAAATGGATAAGTATCAAGATCTGAAAATAGAAATAAGAAGGATATGGGATATGCCAGTGGAAATCGTACCCATAATCATAGGAGCACTAGGCACGATCCCAAGATCCCTGAAAAGGAATCTAGAAAAACTAGAGGCTGAAGTAGCTCCAGGACTCATGCAGAAGAGTGTGATTCTAGAAACGGCACACATAGTAAGAAAAGTGATGGACTCCTAAGGAGGCAGGATGCAACCCGGAACCCCACACTATAAATAGCACCCAGTCGAATTGGAGGACTGTGATAGAGCAAAAAAAAAAAAAAAAAAAAAAAAAAGAATAATAATAATAATGAGTACCTCCACAACTGCCAAAGACAATTATGAAAATTTACTTTTATAGGAAATGATATAAAACATTGCAAAAATATATCTCAAGAACATTTCTCATAATAGCATCATAGATAAGGATATGAGAGAGAGAGAGAGAGAGAGGAGAGAGAGACGAGATAGAGAGAGAGAGAGAGAGAGAGAGAGAGAGAGAGACTCGCACATATGTGAATCAGCGGCTGTCGAAATTGATCTTTGAGCACAATGAGGGTCTTTTCATGCCTTTCCTGTAGAGAGAAAAAACAAAAGTAAAATTGATTGATTGATTTGAAGTCGATTGGCGTTGTGAAATTATGATATTTCCACATGAAATTGGTTTTACTGTGTACAGTTATTGTGTGAAAGCTGTTTACTATGCTAATTGTAACCTATGCAGAATGTAAAGTATCTGATTCAGTAAAAAAAAAAAAAAAAAAAAAAAAAATGCGCAAAAAAGTTCAAATTTTTTTTTTCCTGTAATATTCCGCCTTTTTTTGCAAGGTAGATAATTAGCATATTATTACTTTAATTAAGCGTTTTATTTTTCTAGTCTTTATTCTTAGGCCGAATGTATTAGTGTTTTCTCCAGATTTATTAATTTTTCAGATCTGTTAGAATAGTTCTTATATTCACACATCAATATGCTGCAGTAATTAGAACCAGATAACCAGCGCTTTTTCCTCATTATCCGCCCAGACAGATTAGAACTATGCTTCCTATCCTATGATTCTCATAATCAAATAAATGTACCTCCGAAGTTGTTATTCAAGGTCTGAGTAGAGGTCATCGTAAGGAAAAACGAGTTATTACTATCATTGACGCTTAATTATATACGCAAAAATGTATCAGTAATGTTGGAATAGATTCGTGTTCGTTACGTGAGACAAATTATAACTAAATTGCAGATGAAAATGCGGTTAAAAATCTTCATACTTACATTCCTTCGGAAATTTGATAGAGGAATATTACAGCGATACCTATCGTTGCATAGGAAGGTGTATTAAGAAATAAAGTAACGTAATGGTGGCTTTGCATGACAGTTGCGTTTGTGCTCATGGGCTCTTTAGCGAGCGACACACTGCTATGGAAAATTTGTTCACTTATCATTGTATTATTGCCTTTCACAAGGTAAAGTTAGCTCTCATAAATTGCAGAAAGTATTCAAAGTCATGTGAAGGATATGAATATGATGAGTATGGAATTAGAATAATAATGATTGCTTCTATCAATGGACACGGAAATTATGTAGTATTTCTTTTTTCCTCTCTTTTCATGTGCAGCTGCAGACTGAGATGTACTATACACCCCTTACCAGCTTACTCTATTAGAACCGCCCTGTTTTGAATGAAGGCCAGCAATATTAAATGGGATAATAATGTTTGAAGCTTATGGAACACTTTTTTTTATTTCAAGGAACAATGGCTTCCACTTGATCTTTTTTTCAATTCCGTAAAAATCATTCATTATTGGAAGGGTTTTATAATATTGTCTATGGTGTGGGTTGGTCGTAGTTATTTTCAAGCGCCCTGGAACTTGAATAGTGTTATATAATATATATATATATATATATATATATATATATATATATATATATATATATATATATATATATATATATATATATATAATATATATATATATTGTCAGAGAGACGAATAATGGAAAGGGTAGAACGCCTAGATTATAAAATTCTAATAAAGAGTATCAAATTAAGTTCAGGAAATTCCAGGGATTGTGATAACAGTGTTAGTGAAATGTTATAGAACCTAAGAAGCGTAAGAAGTGACATAAATACTTCGTCTCAACATAAGATATATAAAATATCTCTGCTAATTACAGTAATCGTGCACCTAGGCAGGGTAAATGCTTATTACAGTAATTGCTTAATAGAGGATGAACTTAAGGTCGCTCAGATATTTCTGGATAACTTTAATTGTTAGGGCACGAACAGTCGAGTGCCCTTGTTGATATATAATAGGGATATAGAAGAGATTATAAGTTTAGCTATTTTCTTTTTTATATTTATTCTTAATCCAGTTGTTCGCCGATCAGTTTTTTGCTCTTATTTAATTCAATAGCCATCTGATCACTTGCTTCCAGCTATTTGCAAATATTGTTCTCAGAAATTAATTTTTGCTGTGGTTTTGTTTGATTGAATATTTTCTTTGATACCATCCTTTTTTATACCTGTTTTTAACGTTTTTATTATTATTATTCATATTGTCATCATCGTTGATAATTATACTAGTAATAATATGGATAGTACCCGTCCTGCAAAAATATTCCCTAATAATACAGTATTTCTCAAATTTGTAAAAGCATCTTTTAAGATCGTAATGTCAACAATGCTTGTCTTTCAGGTGAGTTCTTCGACAGAGAATCTGATACTTTCTGATGCTGTTTAACTTTGGCATTTGCTTCACCACGTTCCCGATGGTAATTGAAGTTACAGATTTCATACGTCATTTCACAGTATTCTCTGATTCGCGTTCTTCTCCTCTTTTATTACGGGCGAATTATTATATAATATTAAAAGATATAAATGACTCATGGAAGCTTTGGAGTAGTAAAGCTATTCTTTAACTGGCTGCTTACTTGTTGAGAAGCTCTAGTAAAGATTTTTTTTTTTAAGTGAAATGGTCCTGGTAATATAATAAATACCAAATAAACATGATCTTGAGCTCTCTTTGCGCCTAAGAGACATATTTTACAAATTCTTCATTTCCAGATGTAAATGTGTTACAACAGTTTCATACTTCGCTCTCTACTGAGATGATTTTGACTGCACCTATTTCCAGGAATTGACCACCTTCTCAAAAGACGTAAAATTAAAACCACTTGTCGCGAGATTATGCATGACAAGAAAAAACGTACATGGGGAGGAAAATGTCTCTGGTATTTAATGTTCTTTGATCCAGTAAAAACCAGATATCGCCTATCTATTTGAGTTGCTCAAAAAGTATTCCTGAAACGAACAACCTCTATGAATTCCGCTTAAAATGCTGCTATGGACGTGAAGGATGAGCGCACGGTCACGCAGAATTCCTGTTTATAGCCTCAGATTTTTTCCTTTAATTCCACCGATAGGAACGCTGGTAAGACACTGGGTAACAAAGTTATAACAGTTAAACCCTAATTATGTAGCGAATATTATATACTTTCAAAACGTCTTTCTTGTAAACGTAGCAAATAAGCTTTGGAACCTTTATCTAGAAACTGGATTATATGGGCACCAACGCATTCTGGAAGTGCCCAGATGGGAATTTCAAGTTCAGAAAATCAAGTTCGTAAGGCATAAAGATGATGATAATAATAATAATAATAATAATAATAATAATAATAATAATAATAATAATAATAATAATAATAATAATAATAATTTGGCTATTTTTAGTTGAATTAATGGTTAATGTTTCCTTATTTAATCTATTACAGAAATGATTTCAGAACTCCGCTGGATTGAAGTGCACTCTTGTAGCAGTCATGTAGAACTATAGTGGCTTACAAACCAAACTTCGTCTAAACTCGAGTTTTTTTATTTTTCTTTTTTTGTGGGCTGGAATTTCGCTTCTGATTGTAGTATTTTATGCCGAAAACTCATGTTGTTTTTTTTGTGAGTGTCAAGATTTTCCCACTCTGGATAACCAATCAGCTTTGCAACATAGCAGACAGGTGACGATCAAGTCCTCGGGGATCACCTGAAGATACTGATGCAGTCCTGATAAGGACCTCAAATGCTGATTAAAGCCATGATAAGAAGTTGGCTTGCGTGTCACTCATCTACAGGTAATCGCCATTTTTTACCTGTGCTGTAAATTTTTTTTTTTTTCGTACATGTCTGATGCGAAAATTACAAGCCGATCTCAGTGTAACACCTCGAAGTGTTGCGCATTAGACGAGTCCTTTTATTACTTTGTCCTTGAACTTCAAATGAAGAAAGTTGGAGTTCAGGTCTTCGAACTATAAAAGCAAATAT
The DNA here is from genome assembly GCF_015104395.2 of Macrobrachium nipponense. NCBI lineage: Eukaryota > Metazoa > Arthropoda > Malacostraca > Decapoda > Palaemonidae > Macrobrachium > Macrobrachium nipponense. Next base: position 57,903,070 of record NC_061096.1, read on the forward strand.
CGATATCTCAGGATCTACCCCAAAGAAGCCTTAGGAACTGGCAAGAATTATTTTTTAGTAATTGTTTTTATACCAATCATAATCTTTTCCATAATAACTTCAGTAATAATACCATGGATAAAGATAAATAATTATAACAGGAAAATTAGATTTGAAATAATCTAAGAGAATTTTGAAAGCGTATTAGTTTTCATCTTTGATTTGCTTTGCCCCTTTACTGGAAAAGTTCTGAGAAATAAGATTTGAGACGGTTATGTCGATAACTTTGGTTATCAATTTAGTCAGCCTTGGAAACGAAACGTTATACTTTGGAAGCTTTTATGGTTCTCCTTCTGATAATCTTAATACTGTAGATAGCACAAACGACCGGTGGTCAGAAAATGAGACTAAAGAGAATTTCTACGTGCTGGAAAATTATATTTCACTTTTTCATATAATTTGCGCCTCAATTATTCATAAAGACCTTTAAGATCATAAAGAGGCTAACGTTGTTCATTTAAAATGAAATATGCGAATAGCCTCAGTAGGTGTTGTACAGTGGTTTTAAAATGTTCACACTGTTTCTTTCGGCATCTGTTAAGAGAATGTTAGTAACACAAGTGTGCATCTGTTGTGTTGGTACATAAAGATATTCATAGTCCCAAGTAAAAAGTTAAATACTTCTATAATTTAAAAGAAAAAAAAATATGCACCATGTCGCATATTGATGGACGAATTTTTATTTTTATTTTAATGCTTTTTTTATTTTTAGAAATAGGTTAATATCAAAGAGAGGTATATTCCTTATTTAACCGCATCTTTGTGGTTGAATAAAGAATTTTTGATCGGCGTTTCATTCACTAGGAATATCCTGGAATCTCGTCTTTGGGATTTTTATCATAACATTTTATGTTACCTCCATTAGAGAAGGCCTGAAATTGACGTTTTTCTTAAGTTGTCACTGATTTTAGGGATGACAAAATTGACGTTTTTTTTATCACTCTATTTTCAATGTTTTCAGATCATTTTAAAATTTCAGCAGTATATGATTAATATTAAAAACGCTTTTTTATTGGACACAGAAATGTTATAGTTTTGTCATCATAACATATGCCTGAGGTCTTGGAGAATTAGGTTATGGCTACTTGCTTAGGGGTCAGGTTACGTAAGCCATTATGAACAATATATGAAATCAAGGATGCGGAATAATAATAATAATTAATAATAATAATAATAATAATAATAATAATAATAATAATAATAATAATAATAATGTTGGGAAAAACTCTCTATCACGAGAGTTCATAAAATGTTCAAAAGGATCCACAATAATATAATTGTTAAAATTCCTTGTAAAACTTTATAAAATCTTAAATTTGGACTGGAGATGAACCCAGAGAAGTGTTCGAAAGTTTTTGTAAAGTTTTTATAAACTTTTACACGAACTTTTAACAATTATATTATTTTGGATCCTTTACAACAACAACAACAACAACAACAACAACAACAACAACAATAATAATAATAATAAT
>NC_061096.1:57919580-57949580 GCF_015104395.2 Macrobrachium nipponense
ATTTGCTTGATCGATTGTTATTATTAGTATATAATATATATATATATATATATATATATATATATACATATATCTATATAGCAGGGGAAAAGGCAAAACAGCTCAATACATTGGGTTGCTGTATTGTTGCCAACGTTTCAAGACTATGGTCACATTGCAACAATAAAGCAACCCAATGTATTGAGCTGTTTTGCCTTTTCACCTGCTACATGATGGGGACTAGCCTCGACCTCTTATTGGATATATATATATATATATATATATATATATATATATATATATATATATATTTATATATATAGATATATATATATAGCTTGTCTATTACAGTCATCCTATTCGATTGAGTGGTTTTTATAGTGTGGGCATCCTGGTTGCTCCCTACCTCCTTAAGAGTCCATCACTTTTCTTACTGTGCTCGTTTCTAGTAGGGCACTCTTCTGCATGAGTCCTGGAGCTACTTCATCATGCAATTTTTCCGGACACCTAGTGCTCCTGTGATTATGGACACAATTTCCACTGGCATATCCCATATCCTTCCTATTTCTATTTTTAACTCTTGATACTTATCCATTTTTTCTCTTTCTTTCTCTTCTACTCTGGTGTCCCATGGTATTGCGACATCAGTGTGTGATACTTTCTTCTTGATTTTGTTAATCAATGTCACGTCTGGCCTATTAGCACGTATCACCCTATCTGTTCTGATACCGAAGTCTCAGAGGATCTTTGCCTGACCGTTTTCTATCACTCCCTCAGGTTGGTGTAGCACCACTTATCACTGCAAGCTAGATGGTGTAAGGGTCTTGCACAGGCTCCAGTGGAGGGCTTTTGCTACGTAATCATGCCTGTTTTTGTATTGGTTCTTGCAAGTGCCAGACATTCACTTGCTATGTGGATTATGGTCTCGTTTTTCATATAACACTTTCTGCATATGGGTGAGATTTTATTGCTATCTATCGTTCTTTGAACATATCTGGTTCTTAGGGTCTGATCTTGTTGCCGCAGTTAGCATTCTTTCTGTTTCCTTCTTGAGTTCTCCGACTTCTCCCTCTGTAGCCATTGGCATGTTTCATTGCTTCAGTTCTTTAGTCTGTATCAGGTACTGTCCTTGCATTGGTTTGTTGTCCCGTTCCTCCGTTCTGTTTGTCATTCTCCTGTCCCTGTATATTTCTGGGTCTTCGTCTACTTTATATTGTCCTTTTTCCCATGCACTCCTAAACCACTCGTCTACGCTGGTTTTCAGATATTGCCCCTGTGCAGGCCCAGTGCTCTGCTATCGATGTTGACGGAGTCCTCTGCGCTTAGTTGTCATCTCCCTCCTTTCTTTCGTGTTATGTATAGTCTGTCTGTATTTGCTCTTGGGAGTAATGCTATGTGTACTGTCATGTGTTTCCTATTTTTCTGGTCAAGCTGCCGAGTTCAGCCTTCCCCCACTCCACTATTCCTGCACTGTATCTGATTACTGGTTCTGTCATGTCTTTGACTTTCATCATATTTCCGGCATTGAATTTTGACTTGAGTACCGCTTTAAGTCTCTACATATATTCTTTCCTGATCGTGTCCTTCATCTATTGGTGTTTTATATCCTCTCCTTCTATTATTCCCAGTATTTGCATCCTCTCTCATCTAAGTGTCTGATGCTATTCCATCTTGTAGTTTTATCCCTTTAATCCTTGTCACTTTGCCTTTTTGTATTGTTGCCCAAGGCACATTTTTCTATTCCAAACTCCATCCTGATGTTCCCAGATACCATCTTTACAGTATGGATTAGGGTATCTATTTCCTTGATGCTCTTACCATACAGCTTGATGTCGTCCATGAACATCAGATGGTTAATTCAGTTGCCTTCTTTCTTGAGTTGGTACCCAGCATCCATCTTTTGTAGTACTTTTGTCATGGGAATCATGGCTACTACGAAGGGTATTGGGGACAAGAGTAGTCCTGAAAGATCCCTCTCCTTGTGTTAACCTGTGCTATTCTTATCCCAGAGCTTGTAAGTATTGTATTCAAGTTGTGCATTGTATTATTTAAGAAGCTGATGGTGTTTTCCTCGGCCCCATATATTTTCAAGCACTCTATGAGCCACGTGTGTGGTATTTCGAAGACTATTGTAGTCAATCCATGCCATTTTTAGATTGGGTTTCCTTCTCTTACTGTTACTGGTTGAACTACTATCAACTTTTCCGTCGAAGAATATGATTACAATTAAGCAAAACCAAAACTTATTGATTAGCTCTGTACTTTTGGATGCAGCTGTCGAAAAAGGAAATTAGTCGTATATGCAATGTTGTGGGATAAGAAAATGTATTGTGAAATGAGTGTCGAATGGTTGATACACTACTGACTGGGATATTGAAAGGAAGGAAACTAGTTATAAATAAAACTGCTGAAAAATAAAAACAATTTTAAAACATGGGTGGTGGAAGAATGGAAGGGGTAATTCTACAGAGTAGGTTCATCTACTATTCTGCATACAGTATATAAATATGGCAGTAACTCTTATATGTATTGTTTTTGTCTAAAGCGACTTCTGTTAGGTGAAATGGGAGCTCGCTCTCTCTCTCTGTCTCTGTCTCTGTCTCTCTCTCTCTCTGTAATATATATATATATATATATATATATATATATATAGATATATATATATATATATATATATATATATATATATATATATATATATATATATATATATGTGTGTGTATATATTTTTTTTCGTTAAAAGAAATTGCTTTAGTGGCATCAATAAGTTCTTGCAGGTATCTTCATACCGACCAAGTTTTTTCCGATTTCTCGTTCGTCAATTTCTGGTGAAAAAAATACGCAGACTTCCTTCTTCCATTTATTGAATTTTGTCACGACAGCTGTTTCGCCTTATGGCATTATATGTGTATATATCTCTATATATATATATATAAATATATATATATATATAAATGATATATATATAATATAATATATATATATATATATATATATATATATATGTGTATATATACACACATATATATAAAATATAATATATATATGTATATATTTGTTTGTGTGTAACGTTTAAACTTCATAGTTCACCAAGTACTTTTTTTTTTTTTTACACAAGTGTTCATGATTCATCAGTCCTCACGAGAAAAGATTAAAAAACAAGGTGTATACATCAGTGTGTGATTTATAGCAATGTGTACTGTATCAGCTTATGTAAGATAACATTTTTTATAACAACAACAACAACTGGCGTGGTCGGTATGGTGTTGGCGTACAACCTCGGTGGCCGCGAGTTCGATTCTCGGGCATTTCCACTGAGGGGTGAGAGATGTGTATTTCTGGTGATAGAAGTTCACTCTCGATGTGGTTCGGAAGTCACGTAAAGCCGTTGGTTCCGTTGCTGAATAACCACTGGTTCCATGCAACGTATAAACAAACGAACAATAATAATAATAACTGCATTCGACGCCGTCAATACACAATGCAATTGAGCTTAAATGCAATAAATGGATCGTATGAATAACATCATGGAACAATATCTAAGGGATTTTAGGGGGGAGTGAAATTAAAAGGTTAAAGTGAATGCCATCTAAGTAAAATTGCTACAAACCCCCTATCTACCTACCTTCTTACGTGCTAGCATTCATCAAAACCTAAGGAAGCTAAAATTTTGGTTTTAATTGGTCAAGGTGAGAAAAAATATCTTGGTAAATTATTCACCAGCCACAATGTAGACCAAGAATCTTCAAAATCAGAACAAACTGGAGTAGGGACCTTCAGAAGAGCTAGTGAACCTGAAAAGTAAGTCAAGGCTAAAGTATTAACCTTTGAATATACTTGGAACTTAAAAGTAGGCCAAGTTAAAACATGTTATGGAAAAACAGTCATCATCATCATCGCTCGCGATGCCTACTTACCAAGTCTCATCAAAATCAGAAACAAAAAGTAATATTTTTAGTTTAGAATCACCGTTAGAACTTGGAAAAAAGGTCAGTCAATTACATCTAGGGAAGGTAATCACCACCCATAAAGTACCAATCCCTCATCAATATCACATCAAATCAGACCGCTGAGGAGGATATACGATGTGACTTCCGCAGTTAAAGTCTGACAACTTTCGGAAGACACTCAGGCCGTTTTCTGGGTCAAAAGGTTTTTGTTATCGTTTGTTTCTATTCCTTTAAATTCTACCCCAAACAATAGAGGCCATTTTCTTTTGGAAATATGTACATGAAAAAAAATGTTCTCATCATCTTCTGGCTTTCTCAGTACCATTCTATTTTGACAGGAATATTTGCTAAACAAATAATCTGAAATGTGTGTTTTAAGTATTAGTGAACTCATAACGTCATCAAAAATCATCCATACTGATTTATGTAAAGGCACATATCTAAAGATATTGAAAATTAAAGACTTTGGCTTTATGAAAATTTTCTTCTTGGAATTTTTGATAGAAAAAAATATATAGTCCATCAAGCATTTCCAATTAATAGACCCACACAGCCGGTGAGATAAGGTATGATCCGAACATGTTACTAAATTCATACCATCTGCACATGTTTAATGTTTAATTATGGAGACAGAGGGATAAGGTAGACCTTTCTGCAGTATTGAGTAAGGAACTCACATATGTTTATGCGGTATTGATAGAATAGATTAGTGTTTCATATTCAATAAATATAGTACTATTTTTGTTTATAGAAAAGAGCATATCTGTCTGCAGAAGATGCAGACATCATCAGTATCTTCGTCAGAAAAGTGAGATGTCAGAGAACCGAACCGTATCTTCAATTGCGAGGATTAAATGAAATTTTGAAGGCATCTTCATAGATTGGATGCATATGAGCACTGGCTTCAATAAGGTCACTGAAGTGTCGGTGGGTATACGTTATGTAGTGACACTAATATTGCTTTAAAAGAAAAAATAATGACACAAAGTCAAATACTAAAGTTGTATTTTTTTCTTTCTTGCATCTCTCAGGGTTCATTTGATGGACAGACTGTGTCCGAATTATTTCAGATGTACTGGCTGAATAAAAATGCTATAATAAAAAAGCTTACAGTAAAGAAATGTCGCACTTTAAGACTGACCCTTCAGTTACGCCACGCTGATCGTAGAACTACCAATAAGATTTTGTTATACCCTCCTCAACCTCTCTCTTTAAGCGCTTTTCCTCCTGTTGGTGGTCTTGGTGTTTCTTTCCTCATTGTCTTGCTAGGCAGCCACCAACGCTCATAGGCAAGATGTGACAATCTCTTGGTGTTCTGATGTACCCACATTCATATACTCTTCCATCCTTCCAAAAGGAAGGCATATATCTTCTTCAGAATGAAACGTCATTGCTACGTCAGGAAACAGTTGAATGAGGCCAATAAGAGTAGCAGTCCTCATTTACGTTTAGTTGGTTTTTGTCTTTACCTTGTACTGAACTTTCAATCTTAAGTACCATTTCCTCCCTCTCCGTTTTCTATCGTATTGGCTACACAAACATGAAGCGAAAAAATTGCAAAAATTAAATTGTTAAAGAGTTGGACGTGAGAATATGGATTGCTAAGACAAGATAGCCTACAAGATTCATATGATTTTCAATCCCAGATTTATGTTTGTTGCTGCTGGTCATTATCATAGAAGAAATAGGTGTACACACACACACACACACACACACACACACACACACACACACACACATATATATATATATCTATATATATATATATATATATATATATATATATATATATATATATATATATATATATATATATATATATATATATATATATATATATATATATATATATATTATATATATATATATATTTATAATATACACACACTCACATTTTGAATGAGTTGCGGATGTGGGTGGCTAGGTGACTTCACCTTACCCAAGACATTAATGTTAGTAAAATCAGTTGTACCATTCAAGCGGGCTTATACTTGGTATTCCACGTGCCATACAAAGACCCTATAATTGAATGATATAATGCATCTGCGTCACTCTTAACATTCCAACCTATGATTTGTTCTTGAAGGAATGAAGTGCCGAAGGCTAAGCTTTTTGTTCGATCTGAAGCAATATGCAAATTCAAACAGACACCTGCGTTATTGGTCCTCCGAGACCAAAGGTAAAAATCAATCACTAAGAAACCGAGTCAGAAAGCACTGTTTTAACAACTGTTACTAAGCATCTAGGTTGGAATCGTATGTGGTCGTCAGCTACGGAATCGCATAAGATATGGTAACATCGTGATCATTAATTATGTACGTAGGATGTCTTAAAATTCATTTTAGACTTTTGCTGGTATAGAAGTTAATAGACAAAAATTACATGGTGATTTATAACTTGGTTTAAGTGCTGATATCCATTTGTGCTTGTATGTATTTACATATAATAGAGAGAGAGAGAGAGGGGGGGGGTGTTGTAAAGGACAGACCGGAAATGTATGAAACAATCAAACAGAGCAAGCAAACATCATTCCCAATCAAACGAAAAAAAGAAGACTAGTTGACTGGAGAACACGTGGACATCAAACGCCAGGTTTATAAGTATCAGGGGTTGGAGCAGGAAGAGGGAGGCATTAGGAACAAGGGCCTCCCTCACTCAATGGGGTGAATGGGCGTTGGAGAGAGAGAGAGAGAGAGAGAGTTAGTGTGACCGGACTGACCAGAAGCCTTGGGGGGCGGGGGTACCCACCCGTCACCGTGTGAGGGTGAGTAAGCACTCGATGTTCTTGTGCTTTCGATTTTTTGTTTTTATGTATACACGTCGGCATGTATAGGTACAAACACAAAATTACACACGTGTATATATATAAGTGCATGAACGATTGTCATTTCTGCATGCATGGATATGCAAATCTATATGTATATGTTTCCGCATGTACATATTCTATAATTTTAATCTCCCCGATTTAGAAGTCTTGTATTTCACTATAAGTGAAACACTGGCTTTTCTGTACATGCATTCAGAGTTTGAAACGCGAATCTATAAAGCACGATAAAACAGAAATAATATTCGTTATTTATCGACAGCAAAACCAAACTAAAAAGTATTAAGAGAATTCAGTATTTGCAGCACAGCTCACATGTCCTAGACGCCTCGTTATAATTGACCTGATAAAGGGAAATAACTTAACAGCAAGGGCGAATTATATACGATCAGTGCTCCTAACCTGACCATCGAATATACTCTAAGTTCGCTCCTTGTCTTAGTAAAGACGAAAGCGCTTGGATTTCTGAATATCATTTTCCTGTGGTATTCGCTTATTTATAAAGTCACGTGCATCTACAGTGATTTTTTAAGCATACTCTAATAAATGTTTTTTCATCTCTAATGTTTTTTCTTGAGATGGTGGTTTTTATTGTTAGCCCTGTAAATCTCAGCGATCTATAACCGAAGTCTGACTGCTACGTACAAAACTTTAACAGAAGGGGAAAAAAATAATACAATGTATTCTGTTTAGGGGAAAGAATTCTTTCATCCAGAAAAGGAGCCGAAGACACGTTTCGCCAACAGGAATGTTAAATTGACACTCATTTCTTGGCTCCGATGTTTAATGAATGAATCAAATTGTTTTATCAGTGTAATAATGGAAGTTAGCACAAATAAAGCATCGAAGCTGAGTTTTCTATGAAGAGGGGAAAAATGATTTGTTTAAATATCTAGAAGACATTAGACGCTCAATATTACTGTAAATCAGGGTGTTTATGCCGTGTATTAACTACTACGAGACCAATCACAACGGAGGGAGCAATGACAACGACGACTCTAGCTGCTGTTATGATTACTATCATTACTGTCGATTTCTTAACTGAAAGTCGCAAAATGCTTTCACTCTTCCACATCGTCATCAATATGTCATTAACAGAAAAACATTGCCTTAAAGAGTTCAATATGCTGGCGGCCTTAATCTGGTTGTTCTGACACTTACAAATCTTCATTTCATAATGTTCTCAATTTTTAATCTTTGAATCAGGCCACAGACTGGACTGCTTTTAAATCGTTCGTCAATATACCTCGAGCTGAGCTGTAATAATTGCAAAAATAATAACAAATTAGTAATACTATTTCTATTACTATCACACGATTGAAGCGGAAGAGATGTCTGAATGAAACAGGGCGTAATTTTCCATAGAGTTTACCCGAAACAGTGACATGAACAGAATTCAAGATCTACTATGTCTGTAAATTTACATCGAGTAATTTAATGCGATTAATCTTAGTACAGGTATTTTGGATATTAAAATATAGTTTAGAGGATTTTTACTTGGCGATGTTTCCTTTTAAAAGAAATAGTTTTTCTCCTGAAAGAATAATGCGATTAATCTTAGTACAGGTATTTTGGATATTAAAATATAGTTTAGAGGATTTTTACTTGGCGATGTTTCCTTTTAAAAGAAATAGTTTTTCTCCTGAAAGAATATTTACCTCCATTATTCGCTATCAGAGCCGTTTTCTTTCATCCCATCATCATCCCAAATAGTTTACTTGCGCCGTTACAATAAATCTATCGACTTCATAATCCGCTGTTTAGTGTAAAAATAAATTTCCATGGATTCCATGTGAACTTTACTAAACATATTCGACAGACTGAATATTAAACTAAAGACCGTTTTCTGTTTATTTAAGTATTTATTAACTTCATTGTTTTCATTCTAGCGCGACCGATGCCAACGGGACCTCTCTCGTGATTCAGGTCTTTGACAGTCTAATAATTATTATCATATATCGTGAGGGTATCCCCATTCATCTAGTCCCCTTATGCCCATTAAAACCTTTTTCACCTCAGAGCAGCGTTAGCACCTGTGTTGTCCTGTCCAGCGCACCTGCACACTCTTTTCAGTGGCTTCCTCCTCGAAGCAGATTTATTTACTTAAGCGTACTTTTCAAATCTTTTCATTCCTCACCCCCGCCCCCCCCTCCCGCCACCCGCCCTTGGCTAAAGGCGCCATCGCCGCCTTCATTTCCTCGAGTCGTTAAAGCACTTAAACTGCTTCTTGAGTCTTTCTTTTTTCAGTGTCACGTGATCATTTTCACTTTGCGTTTGTATCAAGTGAGTTGACCCGAGGATCTAGGAAGAAAACCGCGAGATAATAAGAGAAGAACGAGGAGAGGCAGTAATAGAACAAAAAGAACACACAACAAAAACTTGCTGGGCCGCGCGCGACGGTACCCAGCTGTCGTGTGCCGGGAGTTAGCCCATACGGATGCTTCCTTTTCGGTGCGTTTCGACGTCTTTCAATAATCACGAACCGTCCCAAACGGATCTGACGACAGTGGAACCGTCACTCTTTGCCCGTGATTTGCTTATTGGCCTCCGACAAGTCATCCCAAGATACTCTGGATCTCCAGAACAAATACTGTCTTTGGCTGAGGAGAAGCAGAGACACAATTAGCGAACGAAAACATCTGAAATGATGATCGAGGGTTCCCTGTTGAATGGGGTGCCTGGAGGTCACGTCCCAATCCTGCATAATTCTGATTTCTTCTGAGATTTTAGTTTTGTTTCGTTGCTCTTACGGGGTGTAGTCTTTCATAGCGGGATACTTTATTCCACTGGATTCCTATACACTCTTTTCTCAACAATATAGCAAAACATAGCACAAAAAAAGAGCCGTAACGAGATACTATGAGGGCCTTCCATGAAATATTTCTAGGGAAGAAATGAATCTCGTTATTCATGAAAGAAGATAATTACCGTTTTGTATGCTATAAAATATATAAGGTTATTATTCATTCTGTAGGCTGGTAGCTCTGATAGATTACTATGGATAGGTCATTACAGATTAACCATGGCAGTAAGAAGGTATTATAAAAGGCGAAGGCGCTGCGCCGGCAACCATTATCAAAGGAGTGGCCTACCGCTTGGATAATAATGTGGTAGGCATATGCTTCTGTTTTGGGTGCCTGAAGGAACGGGAGTGTTATTAGCTGAGGGGGCTTAATGGTACAGATATTTCCATCAGTGTTGTTAACATCAAAGATTTTATTCTTTAACGGCACTATCTCCATACAGGTACCATGCAATTACCTCATAAAAAAGAAGGAATACTCAGAAAAAAATGTGTCGTAAAAGGACGTACAATAATGTACTACTTCTTGCGGAGTAGTGTTACTTATTTATAGTAATTTAATGTGCTGGTCTTGTGTTCAGTGCCTTTCTATACAAGAAATTGCGTATAGTTTGCTTAGTTTTCTTTGCGTATAAATGATTATAAAATTAAACAGACAATTAATTGCCATGATATTCCAAAGTTAAATATACACTTTCCCTTATATATATATATATATATATATATATATATATATATATATATATATATATATATATATATATTGTATGTATATATATAGATAGATAGATAGGTAGGTAGGTATAGATAGCTAGATATAGATAGATAGATAGATAGATAGATAGATATATAAATGTTATATATCCTATATATATATATATATATATATATGTCTGTATATATATATATATATATATATATATATATATATATATATATATATACATATATTAAATATATATACCTATCAAGGGAAAGCGGGAAAGCGTATATTAAACTTTGGAATATATCATGGCAATTAATTATGTGCTTAAAATTTTATAATCATTCATACGCAAACAAAACTAAGCAAACATATATAAATATATATATATATATATATATATATATATATATTTTATATATATATATATATAATATATCCTGAAGAGATCCTTTATAGTATGGTATCCATGCATATTATGAAAATAAGGGAACTGTTACATATATCAAAGGAGCTTGACCTTTTGGATCTTATTGTCTTGCAATGAGAATTCATTACATAGTAACTTTAATTGTACGCGAGAGTTAAATCGACTGTAATTGTAGATGAAATCATTAATAAAGCGTGAGCATTTCCACAAAAAGTCTAAGGCACTGATAAACGGCTGATTATTTCATTCATAAGATATTTAATAATAATAATAATAAAGACTGCAATGTTTATTACTACAATCAATGCTCTTTTAGGTTTACTGATAACGAAATTCCTTTAATAATAATATATAGATTAACATCAGTCTCTTTACGTTCCAATAAGAAAATACAAGATTCCAGCCTATTTGGGTGAAGATATAACGTCGTCGATCGACCGAATTATTGATTGCTCGACCAATAAAAGAAAAAAAAAAGTTGGATTTAATAAATTCCTTTAGGATGACGCTAAATTTTCTTAGCCATAAAAGGGGAAGGGAAGCAAGCCTTTGCTGACCGCAGAAGGTCAATTGGGTCCCATCAGGTCAAGTGAGGTCAGACACACGTGGCCAAATCAGCCTGTCATCAAGATTCATATCCTTCTGTCATCTGGGGATAGGTGGGGCGGATCGCCATCACCCGCACCTGCAAGCGCCCACGCTGGTCCGCCCTTACTGCCTCATTAGTGGCGATATAGTGATGGACAAGGGGCTAAAATGGTCTCTCTCTCTCTCTCTCTCTCTCTCTCTCTCTCTCTCTCTCTCTCTCTCTCTCCGCAGCAGAGCATTTGGAACGACCTATACATTTAACAGTTGCCATTGACTAACTTTTCACAATCGAAGCACATCGTCGGATGCTGTACCGTCACCCGCAAATTTTCATGAAAGATCGACACTGGATTAAATTATTTACGCACCTCACTACATATGATTCAGAATTCATAAACACTATATTCACGGACGCCCAAAATAAATAAAAAAAAAGCAGTAAGCTCCCCCGCCAACTTCCCCCCCCCAAAAGAAAGAGCCTTTTGTTTGTTAACTCCGTATCTTAAGAAGCATCACAGATCCGAGCCCCACCTATTTTCTCTCAGTGGCTTTATTAACCCCAAATATCCTGGACTCGGCCTCTGTCGCCTTATCTCTTTGTGCTTGGATCCCCTCGCGCTCGAAATCTCCGGCCAATCATCTTTGGGAGACTCCAGGTTCGCTGTAGCTGGGAATCAGAGCTGATCTGAATCGTGGAGGATCTGAGTAAGGAAGGCTGCGCAGGGCTTCTATAATAGCCCCAGGGATCAGAATGGCCTGACCTCCAGAGAAAAGGGGTCTCCGATATAATCTGATGATGAGCCATCGATTAGACTTGACTTTCGGAGTATACAGATATGGCCAATTAACGCTGCTGATTGACCTCGGGGTATATTCTCCTCTTCCTCCAGCCCCAATTATCTCTTAAGTCGCATCGTCTGGTGTTTTATTGTACATGTTTCTTATTCAGTGGTACATTAAGAAGTGTGCGCTACTTTCTCTTCCCTTTACCTTGATTAAAACCGCGCTGGTATATTTTTTTTTTATGTTCGTACTCGAATATATAAACGGATGCTCACTTAATCAGATATGTACTTAGCTTCCATTTTAAGGGAGAAAGTTGTTTTATTGATTAACTAATCGAACTTGCGTCTGATAATTATCCTAGGCGAGCTACTGTCGAAAGAGGCGTCACGCTACATTCCAAAATATAACTTCATAAGACTTAGAAAAGCCTCCTTGCCATTATTCCACTGACAGGGTTTTTGATGCAATAAGAACGAAACGCCTGGAAAACTATGTCGAGTGTTTCACAACCTTGTGTCAAGTGGCAGTTTTTTGAAGGATGTTCTTACGTCTAACACTTCATCGTGAGACGATGACGACGTCGAAACTTTATTAATATAGCATATTAAAACTCAAGATGCTCTCCATAATGATTTACTATTGTTTTGAGTCATGATTTATATTATCAACACTTGTAACAATTATCATTACTACTTTCTGTGTGGATGCACTCCATTGTATCAGTTATTGTTGCTACTGTTTTTATTTTAAAGCTTTGTGTAAGCCGAAAACATAATAATCTAGTCTTTGCTTTTAATGGTATTTATGTACACGCATGTTTATTTACTAGTAAATGGCCTCCTCATATCTACATTACACACGTAAATATGGTTATCATTAACCTTATTGCCGCCTACAGTGGAATAAATGATCCAAAGTACTTTTACCACCTCTCTCTCTCTCTCTCTCTCTCTCTCTCTCTCTCTCTCTCTCTCTCTCTCTCCTTTTTTCTCTTTATTTCGATAAAATATAATTTTTCTCCAGCATTTGAAAATCTATTTTTTTGCCTTATTCTCTCATCCATTGATCGACTTTTTTAATAGACTCGAATATGTGTATGCCAATATCGTCTACTGTTGCCTCTCTATTAATGATTCATAAGTTTAAGTATATGTTTGTATGCGATCGAAATTTTCTCATTACATTTTGACAGGCAACCAACTGTAAATTTGCCCGTCCGAGTAGAACAACTGAATTTTCACATCCTTCGTAACACCTGTTGTCTACACGTGTATACATACGTGCATTTTGCATGTGTCGTTGCAGCTGTGTTTTCTCTATCAAAGCGTCCTAACATGCCTTGTAAGCCTATGATTTTACCCTAAATTTTATATGATACTTCCTTAGCTAATATCACTCTGCTAGATTCGGTTTCATAATACCTGTCCTTTTTCCTTTCAGTCCGTTTCAAGAGAAACTCATTAAAGAAAGCAAAGCTTCTCTCTCTCTCTCTCTCTCTCTCTCTCTCTCTCTCTCTCTCTCTATCATGATCAGCCAACGTACGTTCCGTTTCTATGCCAACTTACTTTGTTTTTCTTTCACAGACGGATACGTTTGCGTAGTTCGTGTTGTATCGGGGTGACTTGGTCTCCTTTATCTTACTAAAATAGATTCAGAGTTGAAGGCTTTAACTGCAACTTACTTATATGGTGATTTTATAAAGTAAAATTAACTGCTTATTTTTTTCCAGTGTCTATACTTGCTAAGATCTAATTTGTTGATCATAAAGATATTGCCAAATGTGACGCGAACTTTCTCTTCATTACAAATATATATATATATATATATATATATATATATTATATATATATATATATATATATATATTAAATATGTGTGTGTGTCTGTGTATGTATGATGTATGTTTGTATTTATGTACGTATACATTCCACCATACATCTTTCCCCTTTACGAGAGAATGGCTGCTTGCGCCACGCCCTTTAATTAGCAATAATAGCTGCTGGCACTCATTTAGAACAGAGCCGTCTGGTGGGAGGTAGAAGAACAGACACAAAAGACCTTGAGGATATGAATCGAGTACTGCACAACATCGATACAGGCAAGTGATGCTATCTATATACCTTAACCCCTCTGGAATGGGTGGGTGGCTCCAAACAGACTTAGCCTTCCAGTTCTCAGCAAGTTTTCAGGGATGAAGGCTGCTAGCCTTATGCCTCTTTCCATCGAGTGTGACACCTCAGCAGACCAGCCATTTCATTAACGGCTTAGGCCAGCGCTGTTAAACCAGATTTTTTTTTCTGGAAATTAGCCTGAAATGACTAAAGAGCTTGGGATCCACTTGACCACATTATCACCACACGCAAGCAAATAAATACTTTGCTCTAACACTTATTCCCTTAAAGGCAATGGCTCTTATAGTGTTTGCCTAAAGAGTCTCAGCTAATATTTACAGAGGATGTTTCTAGAGCCTAAAATACTATTTAAGTCACAGTAGCAACTGGTTGTTTTATTAGGCCTACCTATAGCACTCCCGGGTTTATAACTTGCATCTATAATACTAGCGAAGCTAGAATAGTGTTACTCGCAATTGCATATAAGTATATATATAATATATTTAAATAATAATAATTATATATATATATAATATATGTATATTTATATATATATATTATAATGATATTATATAATTTCATTAGATGAAACCATTCACATTGTACAAGCCAACAATTGACTTGAAATTCAAGCTTCCAGAGAATGTTGGTTTCAGCCTCCCACCGCAGACCCCACGCTGCAGCAGTAACCGATCGTGAGAGAGAGCCAGCGATTTTCCATCTCCCTGGGAGAGGCGCGAACTCGCGACATCTGAGCGGCATGCCACGACGGTAGCGACCATACCAGAGGACCAGCTATCGAGGAAAGTGTGAGTATCTGTGCCATTGTATATATTTTCTTCTTATAAGGAGCTGCACTTATTGTAGCTGTGCGTTTTCTAGTGTGAAAATTAACTTCTTAGTCAGTCTTGAACTTTGGAATGAGGCAGAGATCATCCTGAATTGACAAAAGGCGTTGCCAAATTACACCGAACAAACTTTGATGTTAGATAATAATTACAGTCGTCTTTGATAGTTATCGAAAGAACAGGTAATGTAGATATTATCATTTGGCTAAGAGACGCCTCACGCAATGTCATGTATGACATACCTAGAACTTATATATCTAGAATTTCCACAACATCAGTAAGGTGGTGTATCGATCAGTACACAGGTGGCATCAAATCAGATACGGATACTTAATTTGATGTTATTTTCACTATGATAGAGATGTTGTGCTTGTTTGCACAGCTAGTAGGTCGCAACTGATACCGCAGAAAGTAGTGGTAAGTCACTATCAAAAGATATTCAGCTTACACGAGTGATAAAAGGCAGTGCGGTGTTTAGGGAAATTCACCTTTCTTGTTTGAAAGATATTGCAGAATAATGCAGAAGTCAGGTAGTAATTAAATTTGTCTCCGGCTCTTATAGTTTTATATGGCATTTAAAAAGCGGATGGGGCAGTTTTCTAAAACATGGGTAGTTTTTTCGACTTGAAATGTTTCTTGTTGAATGCAGCTTGCAGTTTTAACAGTTCCGGCAAATGATACCTATATCAGAATCATGGTGATAGTTGCCATTTTTCCTATTTAAGAACTGAAATGACCACAGTAACTGTTTTATGTTTTATTTGCTTTTGATAAAATATTGATTCATAAATCATACTACATGTAAACTTATTTGAATAAGCGGTGTTCTTCAAGCCCTGGTTTAATTTTCAGTTGTTTGTATTTAGTACATTGCTGAATTTACTTCACTTCACTTTCCATAATTCTACAAGTCAATTTTCTGCCAAAAGTTTTGTATTAAATGAAGGAAAACTTATATGAAGTTGTTTTATTATCACTTTCCTTATACTAATTTGATAAGCGTTTACATGTATGGATTGATATTGTTTGCGACTATGCTCTTCTTATGGGTCAGAAGTTCCACGTAGCTTCCAACAGTGTCAGTATCACGATTTATGGGATGATGACATAACTGTTGTGTCTGTGCGTGCGGTAAGCACCGAGCCAGAGGTACAGGTGTGATGGCGTCATGTCTGTATTGATGATGTAGGCGGCTGTGGTATGATAATGATGATTGTGGCAACCCGGAGTAAGGGAGGAGGGTATGGTTTTGAGGGTTATGTCCCCTTGTGTGTGTGTGTGTGTGTGTGTGTGTGCTTGGGTATTATCCCGGTGCCACCCACGTAGAGGACAAATAATTGAACCAACACGCGTGAACCAAATGATTGTTGATTATGATGTAGCAGAACTCAGGTGTCCTGGAAAAAAAGCTGTTTACATTAAGCTGTACGTGTCTGGCACATTTTCCGATTCTACGTTTGTTAGTATGTATAAGTGTATATGTATACATACACGGGGGAACGGTTGATGGGAAAATGAATACAATTCTGCTCATTTCAGCGTTATACATAATGATTCGTGTATAACTCACTGACAGTGTTAGTTCTTAAAATCTATCACCAAGATTTTGAGAATCGTGGATTCATTATTGATAATTTCTGCAATTATATATAATTTATATATATATATATAATAATTGCATATATTATATATAATAATATTAAATTATATATAATTTAATATATTATTATATAAATTATATAAATTGTAGAAATTATCAATAATGAATCCATGATTCTCAAAATCTTTGTGATAGATTTTAAGAACTAACACTGTCAGTGAGTTACACACGAATCATTATGTATAACGCTGAAATGAGCAAAATTGTATTCATTTTCCCATCAACCTTCCCCCGTGTATATATACATATACACTTATACATACTAACAAACGTAGAATCGGAAAATGTGCCAGACACGTACAGCTTAATGTCAGCAGATTTTTTTTGTTATTCCGATATATAAATAAATATATATGTATATGTAGTATATATATATATATATATATATATATATATATAATATATATATATATTATATATATATATATGTACATATATGTATATATATATATATATATATATATATATATATATATATATATATATATATATATATATATATATTATACACACATACACACACATACTCGCAATGTCCTAAATTCTCCGTAAACATAAAATCAAGTCGCTCCGTGTAGATAACTGTCGCATACCATAAATGGTTTCCTCCAGGTATTGTTATTGTTTGGGGTGGGTGGGGCGAGATCAAAAAGTTTATTTTTATCGGTTCTTAATAAAGCCGTTGCTTCTAATTTAGGTTCGATACGGAACATCAAGGATATGGCGTGACACCTGTTTGGAAGCATCAATTTCTGGGAATGTTCGGAAAGGACTGGAGTACGAGGAAGTCATTATGGTGGACCGTCGGTAGTACCTGAATGGTTCTTTTAATTGCGGTGACTATTATAGATTGTTTGGGAAGCAGCGTCAGGTGAGGAGGAATCGGGAGCCAGCCACAGGTGGAATGAAATGAACTGCTAACCAATAAGATTTAACACGTGTTTTTTGGAGAAATGTATGGCAGACCACTGTTGTATTCGAATATGCAAGTATGTCATGCGGAAGGATATAAGTAAGCCATAAAAGTACTTGTATACTTATTTTCATGATTAGATTTTACCTCATTTGGTTCTGTCAAGTATTATCATCTATGTCTATTCTTAAGCTCAGTGAACTAACGTGTTATATGTTTTCCCCTACATTCATAGTTATCTAACAGCTTTATTCAGGAAAATGTTTCATATATCACTGATATCTGCATAGTTTTCTATCGCTTCAAATACGAAATCTCTTAATTGATATCGATGAAAATTCCACTGACCTAACTAGACAAAGCATCCCTCACGAATACGAACATTCAGGGCATAAAAAAAGTTACATTTCTAGTAAGTTTTTTTCATTAAAAATTGCGATTCACTTTTAATTATACACACAAATATACATGTATACGGTATGTAAAGACATATACAGATATATATTATAAAAATAAATAAGAATGATGATGAAGAACCTTCAAGAAATGTATATAAGTAGAAGCCACAAAAAAGTAACAAATGAAGATCACTGCCTATCTTTACGTGTAAAGATGGGCCCGTAGATAATTCAGACGCAAGACACAGAATGACAAGTAGTTAACTGAAAGTTGAAATTCTGCTTCTTTACAATTTCATGAATAATGTCATTTCTGTCCGCGAAGAAAAACGTTGAATTTGACAACTCGTCAATCAAGTAAGATTGCTTATTCGCAAAGCCAGAATTTTACCAGGCTCGAAATTTAGTTGAGAAAATACAAAATTTAATATTAAATTCCAATTTTCCTTTCAAAAAGAGTATATACAGTCTTTGAAAGAACAGAGCATCCAAACTGTAGTATGGCGCAAACTTTACTAAAACCTTTTGAAGATCAATGACTTCGTAAAACGATCCTGAATCGTTATAGATTACAAACAGCAATGTTCGTGTCCGCAAGATCTCATGCAGTGATTCCAACTAGATAAGAAAGAAAAATGATAAAGTCTACCATTACAGACACCCAACATAATCATCACTTACCTCGGGAATAACTCTAAGGGATTTAATCATATTTATTCATAGGTATAGTCTGGCCGCTACACATAAAATTTCATATTTATTACGTGAACACATATAAACATACGCACTATATATATATATATATATATATATAATATATATATATATATATATATATATATATAGAGGAAGGGAAAAGAGCGAGAGCGAGGAGAGAGAGAGAGAGAGAGAGAGAGAGAGAATATTTCAATACTATCAAACCCTTTTTCTACGACTGTGACTTCAATTAAGTGGAAATATAATAAATTCGGAGGTCACTGAGGCTATCAAAAATGAATGTTTCTGGTAATAAGCATTAGAATATATATGTATACTACCACAAACACATATACACATTTATATATGTGTATGTGTCAGTATGCATGCATGAGGGGGTGTATGTATGTATTTGTATATAAATAAGAATGACCTCTCTCTCTCTCTCTCTTCTCTCTCTCTCTCTCATATCAAACCTTACTTTCATGTAACAGAATGGTGACGGAAACGCAAGTGTTATGTTGTTTGGTTTTGAAGATTTCCTCATTATTAAACTTCAATTTCCTCCGTTCCACAATCCTGGTCCTACCCACGGTCTAGACAAGAGAGAACCTAGTCCGAGACCGTGGTACTACCCTACTCCCACCGTATGTGTGTGTGTGTGTGTGTGTGTGTGTACGTAGTTTTATAGTGAAAGAAACTTCTTTGCTTGCCTTACTTTAGCGGTTTTGGCACCATAAAATCATCTTTAAAATCTTTTAATGTCAACCTTGTTCTTTCTTATAACACGCCAACATAAAATGGCCCCAAGGAAAGCAACAACATAATATATCAAATTCCCTTTTTTTATATTGGCCAGTCTAGCAAGAATTTATCTGCAAGAATTAAACAGCATAAGTATTCTGTCAAAACTGGGCAAACATCCAGTGCAATAATTCAAGTGAAAACTCTCACAGGATAAACTGGAATGTCAGTTCAGTGATTGCTTGGTCGAAATATTTCTTTTCACGAAATCTTTTACAATTCACCATTATACAACTTACTTCTAATGGTAATTTTAACCTTAGCTCTGGCTTGTATTATTTGGACCCTTGTGTTAGTAAAATGTTTAAGAATGACCTCAAAGATAAAATCACGGACTTAATTACAAATTAGTTCACTTTACAAAAATTTTTATTGTTTACCAAAATGAGACTTTTTTTTTTTTTTTTTTTTTTTTTCTTTTTTTTTTTTTTTTTTTTTTTTTTTTTTGTTTTTTTTTTTTTTGCGGTCAGTCATCTCAATGTATAATCTTTTAATTGTCTTGTCCCTGCTTCAGAACAGATAGCATAGCACCTGCAGAGAATGGTGGAAGATTTTCAGAGTACTTGTAAGAGGAAGAAGGTGGAAATTTTTTTAAGTAAAGATACAGTAGGATAAGAAAAGTGGTTGACTCAGAAATATTATGAGGTCATGAAGATAATGACCAAAACTCGTACATAAATGAAAGTATTTGAAAAATATATAAAAAGAATGTTCATCTCACTCCTCTTTAAGGGAGTAAAGTTTAGTTGTAGAACGCATCACAAATGAAGCTGAAATGACAGATGATAGTGATTCATGATAGTTGGTTCAAGATAAAGCAGAACGACATGCTAACCAATAAAGTAATGATTCTCTACGCTTACTGTCATCAGGAAGGAACTCTCACAGGAGACGTGTGTGTTCTCAGGAGCCCTTGGCCAGAGAGTAGTAACTCGGGTTTAAGTGCCCATGAGTAGTGGGTATTTATAGTCGTCATAAAGCTATGTGCAAAAATGACTAGATAAATATTACAAAGCTTGACGTTTAGTACTTCATAACCTCCTTTTTCGTTTTCGGCAGAAGTGTCCACATCTTGCTCCAGGGTACTTGCAATCTTCGTACCCTGTGCCCGTGCTCGAAGAGAACGAACAGCAGAGTATTAGCTGGAATCAGAGTGTTGAATACTTAGTGGGAACATTCAGTCCAGAACAGCTAAGCGGATACAGGGGAACTCGTTTTCTGCCGTCATTAGATTAATAAGCGCCTAATTAGGATCTTGCATCACTTTTCTTATTTTCCTGCTGTTGGTTTATGACTTCAAGCTTGGAAGGGGTGGAGGTCATCATTGTTAGCAATTAGAGATCATCTAATAGACGTGAAACAAGATTTCATTTCCACCTGAAGAGCATGACGAAAATAATTACGGTTTCTGCAACATTCAAGTATGAATTTCATCTTGTTTAAATGGATATTACGACTTGGAACTAAATCTGTGATAGTGTTGATTTCTCTAAATGGTTTCATCATTATATATAAATTTTTAGTTTTTTTTGTTGAGGGCCCTACCCTTTATTTGTAATTTCCAGTTGGAAGTGGTAGGAAGAACGGAGTATAATCAGAGCGGGAAATTCATTTCTGTTAGCAAGAAACTGTTACATTTCTTGGGACGTCGACTTCCAAAGGTTTTTTCGGTTTCGAGGAATTCTGGCCTGTGGGTAAATGGCTCTGTAAATATTGCAATTTCATCTTCATTTATGCACAGTCGTACTTCATATGGGGGCTGTTACGAAATACTCCTGCTAATTCATATGTGAATGTTACCAAAATATAAGTAGGCTTAAATAAAAACAAGTAATCTCGTGGTTATATCCACGACAAGAAGCATTCCTATTTTGAAATAATACGGAAACGTTTTCATGCCGTGGTTATAGGACATACTACACATGCGTTTTCACACCATTTGTTCTTGTTAAGACCTTATTAACATATGAACATGATATTTTAACGAATTATATACTTCAGGAAACTTCTACACAATGAAATTTCCATTTTCTGCGATATAGGCATACATACAATAATTGTATACATACAATAATGTATGTATACAAGGCATTTGACCCTCTTAATATAAAACTTGATTGTCACAAGCCATGATCTGACTCGATCATGGCCCATTTCTGATTGTTCTTACTGTTCATGCATACGAATCATTCCTCGCCGAGTGTCTCTTCAGCAAATTCAAAGGCATTTTCATCAGGCCTCTCCCTTCACCCCGTGGGAAACTTCATTTGCGTATGGTTGCTATACCCTTCTTTTTTGCCTAACGTAGCTCTTCCCCTCCACAATATGTTAGGTATTTGTCTCTCCGCACCTGCCCTCGCCGTTTTTCTTCTCGCTCATATCCAGCTGTAATTCAGCAGAACGAACGCTTTTTTTTTTTTCCCCGGACCAAAGCAAGTAACAGAGGCACTTCTCCCCCCCCCCCCCCCCCCCCCCCCCCACAACCCCCCCCCCCCCCCCCCCCCCCCCCCCCCCCCCCCCCCCCCCCCCCCCCCCCCCCCCCCCCCCCCCCCACCCCCCCCCCCCCCACAATTACCTGGAGAAATAAGGTGGCTTATATTGATAGTTATGGGAGGAGTTCCGCCCCGCCGAGATCGCAAGCTGCCACTTGAAGGGACCGTGCAATGCCCGAAAAAGGCCGAACTTCCAATCCTGGGCCTTTTTTTGTTTTCATATTAGCATGCTCTTCGTATCAACATATGGTGTGCTTATTATGACTTTATCGTGTGGAATGGGCCCCCATTATTTCCCCATAGCACCTTACTATGGATGTAATTGCACATCCATCCATCTTGGGCATTCCTTGCTACCTGTCCCGTCCGCTGCTGCTGCTGCGCTGCCTTCCGCTTTTGCCCATCATGCCCATCATCATTTCAGGCTCCACATCACTCATCAGAACTTTACGAGGCTTTATCTTGACATGGCATCTCTATATCCACCTCCTTATCATCATTATTCTCATCTGATGCGAATCGCTTGGGATTTTAGCACACGCCACGTTGATGCTCTCTCTCTCTCTCTCTCTCTCTCTCTCTCTCTCTCTCTCTACTCTCTCTCTGAAAAAAAAATACCTGAAGCGGTGAAAGCCATAAGATGGGGAAATTGTAGAAAAAAATTTAAACCATCTATTTATCACCACAAGAGTGCTCGCGGTCATAAGAAAGAAAAAGTACAAAAATGCAAAACCGAATATTTGAAAAAACGGCTTACGAAAATCGAACTTTTCATCCTATTGCTTAAAGTCTCTTATTTAGAGCGTATGTGTATGCAGTATTGACGAGGTCGATGAAAAGGGGCAGCGCAACCCAACCGAGGTATTAATAAATAAGTGAGGTCTTTAAAACCCGATGCTACGTATTGACATCCTGCACCTTAACAGATTGGCAGTGATAGGATTTAGCGAAAATGGATGTCACATGCGTACATAATATATATATATATATATATATATATATATATATATATATATATATATATTATATATATATATATATATGCGTGCATATATACTATATGTACGTATGTATATATATGAAAAGAATATTTTTTTTTAACAAGGGTGTTTGACATTGATTGTGCACTTAAAAGTCTGGCGTAGCAGGGCATTTTGTCCCACTGTTAGGGGAAACGACTTTACATATTGTATCTATCATTCTGTCTATCTTCTACTTATAGTTCTTATATCTACATATATATTTTATACATTATAGCAAAATTAAATTAAAGTGAATGTTCTTTCATCAGCTTCGCCCTAAGAGGTACATCAGCAATGCATCGAACACAGCAGAATGAAGAATATTGTACACATTTGCAGGGCGCTGCCTAAAATAAATACGGGATTTGAGAAAAATGTTTCCTTCTTTCTCCTAGAGAGAGAGAGAGAGAATCACACATTATACCTTTGCGCGTAGATCATCGGAGGAAACTGTGTTTTTGCATCAGCGGAGCCTTTGTGTTACACAGCTTCAATTATGGCGAAGGAGCCATCTTGGGAGAACACTTTGCAAGAGCAGTTATCTTTTAACAAGGAGCAACTTGGGAGTAAGTAGACCCAGTGAACTGTTGACCTCTTAAACCGCATCTCAGGAGCTACGGCGGAGGCAACAAAAAGAGCTGTCGGCAACACGTGGTGGCTTTAACTACGTTCGAAAAGCAATGCGCTCTGCATGGCGTGGATGGTGTTACATAGATGCAAATCTTCCACTTTATGGAAATGCAATAACTACATATAAACCGAATACGGAAGGACGTCGCAATACATAAGATTGCTGACGTCAGTTTTCCACGAAGAGACAAAACAAAATTATCTGGTCATGACTCGTTGCGTGTTTATGTACAAATGGTTTGTGAGTAATTACGTGCATAATTGACCGACTGTTTCCTGTGTAAAGATTGCAGAGAGAGAGAGAGAGAGAGAGAGACTCAATATTCTTCTTACTGCCCACAGTTTGCACGATTTTGATAAAACATGCTTCGATTCAGGCTGCTTTTGCACAACTGGAGAATGACTGGGAAAAGTTCCACGAATTCTTCGGATTCCGTAAGATGCTCTTACCTGAGTTACTTGGAATCTGTAACAATGCGTCAGGAAAGGGAACATTCGTCATTGCGTGAGAAATGAGCCAGGAGGATAAAGGAATGCGCCATGTGTTTGCCTGCCTAAGTATGACCTTCTTAATTGGCTTTTAGTCTTACAGCACTAATGTTTCTGCTTGACGATGGTTTATAGCTTGAATGCAGTGCAGCTGGACAAAGAAAAACAATAAAGAAGAAGAAGCTGGAAAAGAAGACGACGACGACGACGAGAGACAACAGAGGGGAAAAAAACTCGTACTAAAATACTTTTTATCTCGCAGAGTTTTTTCTCTCTTTTCATATTCTGTGATTTAATGTTCCTTGCAGAACATGATTTACAGGTAGGAGAGATAATAGCTTCTTTTAAACCTGTGATTAAATGATAACTGAATTATTATAATAATCCTGAGTACACAATCTGTAACTCAGACCTCTAGAGGGAAAGTAGGATCCTGGATATTTTCGGAAAAAAAAAAAAACCGTCTTACAAGATGTTATATTACCTGTTACATGACTTACCGGGGAGCTATAAACCATAGGGATTATAAGTACTTAATTTTATTCCCAGCATTTTAAGGACCAGGAGGCACAGAGTACTGGTGGCGCTATGCTCAAAGATTGTCGGCAAATAAAATAAGGTACCAGCTATGTAGGTTATGTTATGATTGAAATTCTTTGCTACTCTAAATGTATAAAATACTGTGAAGTGTAGTTGTTGCTACCTCAACGAGAAATCTGCAACTCATTAATAAGTGATGAAGTCGACGAGTATGAAGCCAAGCGTGGCATAACCAAAACCTTATGAATTAACAGATCTCGTTCCAGGGATCTGAATATCCAGTGATTGTTGCGTATCGAAGTTCAAGCTTTCATATTTACGTAATGAAGAAAAATGATTTAATGAGTATAATTCAATATATAGTTTGAAAGACCTCCTTATACGAACATCAGACCTTTTTTGTATCATTATTGGAGAACTGTTCTAGTATATGAGTCCCATCAGATATCTGGATCCTTTCTTTTTGAGGGGAAAAAATCCTGGAGACTTTGTTTCTCTTCTCCCAACAATGGTATTTGTGATTAACACTACATCTGGAAGATACTTGTGATCATATTTCAAAATGGCAAGAACAGTGACGAACGAACTGCGGAAAGATCACTAGGCATTAGTGGGACAAGAAACGTTATTGGCATGTTTGGTCGTTGCTAGGTGGTACGATAATTAGCTCACGCTAGCAGAGTCCGTGGATATCAACCTACCAATCGCCCGCCAATTTACTCATCTGTAACATGTATAGTGCCTGCCGTAGTCAAAAGAGACCATTTCGCTAGCAAAATTACCCGTAAAAACTTCAGG
The DNA here is from genome assembly GCF_015104395.2 of Macrobrachium nipponense. Taxonomy (NCBI): domain Eukaryota; kingdom Metazoa; phylum Arthropoda; class Malacostraca; order Decapoda; family Palaemonidae; genus Macrobrachium; species Macrobrachium nipponense. Next base: position 57,945,045 of record NC_061096.1, read on the forward strand.
AGTAATCGGAAGGCTGCATTCTGGAGTCAGCCTCCAACCGCCCCCCACCCTCCATAGGCAAAAAGAGCTTTTTAGTGAAAAATATCAGATAAAAATTTACGTATATATATAATATGTATATATCGCTGAAGCCACAAGAAAAGAAGCTTGAAAATAACACAGCAAAGTGCCAAGTAGTCTCGTGTACTTAACACATCTTCAGGAACTCAGATGTGTAAATTACACGAAAGTACTTGGCACTCTGTCATTTCTTTTCAAGCTTTTCCTGCGACTTAAGCTGATAAACATATCACTTGCATATTTTTGTAATTATATATATATATATATATCTATATATATATATATATATATATATATATATATATATATATATGTGTGTGTGTGTGTGTGTGTGTGTGTGTGTAACCCGCAAAAACCACCACATCTGTTAACGGGATATTAATCTCGTTATTTATTTGGTAAACATGTAACTCCTAGCGTCAGGCATACCAACACATAATCTCTCTCTCTCTCCAAGCGACCGCTCTCTCTCTCTCTCTCTCTCTCTCTCTCTCTCTCTCTCTCTCTCTCTCTCTCTCTCTCTCCACTCTAACAGGTACTCAAATGAGAGAGCTGCATTACAAAAATACATTTATTTAACAACAGAAAAAAATTATCCAAGTCTTACTGACTAACTTAATTCAGTTAAACCCCTAACATTAAAATGTCTAAAACAGTAATGGTCACACCAAATGTCTATTCTCCCATCGGGACTCCCTCGGTCCCCCCCTTTGCCAGAACCCAAGGTCCGCCAGAACCGTCTGTTTCAAAGACACGAGAAACACCTCGTAAGTACACATAAGTTTAACAACAAAAGTTAAAGATTGGATATTCTTATAAATGTTAAACACACAACAAGCCACCCTTTGGCTAAAATAGTTCAAGACTCACCCATGCAGCCAGAATATTTCACTCAAAAAATAAAAACACACTTTCGCAGAGCTCCCTCGGCATCTTGCCTTTCTTCTACAGACGTCTCTATCCAAATCCACCATAGACTTGGGTAGGGGTACATTAAGAATAGAAGAGGCGCACACGCACATACGAATGCACACTTCGACAACGCCTCATATTACTGGCTACAACTAGTTTCCCAAAGGCACTTTGAAAAAAGCCCATGAACTGACATACATTGACTCGTCTAACTATGCAGTTTCATATCATGCCACCCACAGAAATCATTTACCAGCTTTTCTCGGGTCGTTGCTTCGGCTCTGTTCTTCACATTCTAAAAAGGTCACAGTGAACATATTGGCAACATATCATTAATTATAACCCTAGGCAGTGAGCATTGCACCACAGTGCCATGTGTTAATATATATACATATTATATAAACACTCACACACATACACATATATATATATTCCACCCTCATTAGATATCGCTTTTCCCCACTGAGGGGTTGGTTACCGAAGGGTTACATTCTCATCTCGTAACAATTCTTTGGTGATGAGGTTGTTCTCTATATGTCGTTATCATCCCCGTATGTGATCCATAACTGTCCACAAACTACAAGTTCAGGTGAGCAGAGGAATCATGAGTTAAACAGACATTCACTAAACTATCTGTACTTTTCAAAGATCCAACCGGGACCTTTTGGCTGGTGGAGCGAGTATCGTGAGAACTAGACAAAGATACTAACTTCTATAGTACGTCTTTCTCTTCTGTTGCATGGAATAATTTTCAAAATAATAACAATTTTCGCTGCATTACGTATACTTTGGTTGTGTGAATCTCTTTGAGCCAAAGACTGGTCTTATTCAGTTATAGCTTGCCGTTGTTTCATGCCAACAAAAAAATTAAGATACAAGAGATGTAAAAGGAGATATGATAAAAACTAGAAGCAAAAATACAAAATGCTTAGATTTAATGTAAGTAGTGATATGTGTTTTAGAAACACAAGGACGTCCAGTACGACTGGTGCCACAATGATTTCATATACCTCATCTGCGAGATAGAAACACCTGTATTACACCATTACCTGTATTGGCTAGAGTTGCGCATCTATTAAATGTAAGCAGCGCAGGTGATGCACATTCAATTTCGTTCGTGTCTCTATCTTACTATATCTCTCACAACAAAGACAAATAGAACCAGTTCGTTCCCTCACCAGAACACAGCAGTATCGATCTAGAGTGAGGTTGAGCATAAAGAGAGGAAGAACAAAAGTCACCTTTGTTTGTCCTTAATTAGTGTTGTTGTTTGTTCTGCGCTTGTGTTGTTTCTTCGCCGTGAAGAGAAACGTTGGTGAGTTCATTTTTCTTCCCTTTAGTTGCATGACAGATGGTTGTGTTTACATTTGAAAGACAATCTCCACAATTTGAGCAGCGCTTTTCTAGATTGAGAAAATATCAAGAACATTGAGTTGACAAAAGAGAGCTGACGTTGACACAAGGCAGGGGAAAACATTTTTCGAGTATTGACGATGTTCTCGTTAAATGTGTTATGTTATCAGAGTGAGAAAACAACGCTGACGAAGAGTGACGTCGCACATTTTTCAAGCTGTTTAGTGAAAATGATATTGCAGGGGCGTCGTGCCTAAAACACCTTAGGTCGAGGTGGCCTAGCCTAGCATCGGATGTCCTAGTACTTGAAGTGAGTGGGTAACACAAAATTATATCATGTTTAGCCGACTAAACTTCAAAATAAGACACATTGCCATTACTTGTGATTGCCTTATTCGGAGGGGGCTCGAAGTTGTTGTTGCAGTTTTCAATAAAGTCCCTTTTTTTGTGTGAAATGGTAAAATACTACTGATATAATTAAAACCTACCAAATTAAAGGAAACGCCATATAGAACAAAGCTATTTTACTTTGGTTACTATTGTTACATTTTAGTGAAGACATTTTCCTGGAATTGGTGAGCAGTGCGCTAAACGCAAAATATATGAATGTATTATTTGAAATTACCAGTAATATTTATGCATTGCTAAGCATCGCTTCCTATAGTAAAGTTAACCTCCAAGGCCCAAGGACGGGAGTTGATGCTATCGGTCGACAAATAATAGAAATTAACCACACGGCTATAGTAAATATCTCAACCAGGAACTCGAGATACCCATTATTGTCCCCTACAACAAAGCTGAATATAAGTCGTTACACACATATCTTTTCAATTTCGTACTTCACTGAGTTTTAAAGCCACTTAAATCATACATTCTTGTTTAGAAAATACCGGCATATACATAAATAACAATTCATAACAGGTACCTTTTCCATTCATAATGATCATCACTGCCCACGTAAAGATCGTGTCGTCATGCCATTCAATAATACCTTGTTGCGTGTCAGCTCACCATTAAACATCTCGTTCTATTTTCGATAAACACTCAATTCATTAAAATCATAAACCGAGTGGTTGGACATCCTGCTTGGCCATTTACATTAGACTAGATAATGCTGCACAATTTTCGTATGATTGTTTTCGTTACCAATTGCTCTCTCTCTCTCTCTCTCTCTCTCTCTCTCTCTCTCTCTCTCTCTCTCTCTCTCTCTCTAATAGTCACTTTCTTTAAAAAAAATTTTAGGTTTTATGTATCTAATCCAATATCATTAGCAACTGGGAATTCCTGCTAAATAACTTCATAAAAAACACAGCTTGCATAACCTCAACTAATTTGGCATTGCAAAACTGGTAGGTCTATATTAAAGTTTTTTAAACAGCAACCGCGATTCCAAACTTACTTATTACTATTGCGCTCGCGAGCACGAAATGTTTGGAAGCTTAAACGTCATAAGGGAATGTTGCTCACAATATAAGACCTGTCATCAGTTATCGTTCAGAAGAGCTCATTATTTTCTATACTGTTTTTGGATTGCGGCAGCTAATGTAATATTCATTCATTTCAATCATCATTCTTCCTTTTCGTACTGGAATAATTTAAAATAAGCCTCACTAATTGGACCTCTTTATAATTTCCAAAACTGTGGAGGTGTCCTCATAACTGGTTCAAATCATGGCTATGAGTTATTGATTTAATTTAAATTATTATTTTGTAAACTATGTATTATTTATGTGATGGATGGGCATTACAACAAATGCTTATAATTAAGATGAGTTTCTCGATAGCTTTGAGAGGAAGACATTGTGTAAAATGTGTGCATGTAGTTAGTTTCTTTATAGATATTTCTTATAACTAACATTGTTCACTGATTATTATGTACTGTTTTTGACAAACCAACGTGAGGGATTTACTACCTTTTAATGAGTATTTCACAGAAAACTGCAGAAAACGACTTTACATTTAGCAGAATGGACCTAAATTTTGGAAGAGTGCCAGAATAATTTGGAGATGGTTACTTTTCCGTGATGATGCTGATCCTAATCATGCTAAGTGTCATCTTAATTTTGGTTTTGATGGAAATAAAAAGAAAATAAACAGTCCCCCCTAGATGCCAAATCGATAAAGAAATTTATTCTCCTTACCTGGATACCAAATAATTATGCACGGTTATAGACAACGTCTTTCGATGTTTAGCGGTCTCATCGTTGTATT
>NC_061096.1:57952080-57957080 GCF_015104395.2 Macrobrachium nipponense
CTTGACTAGATGTCAACAGCTCACGGAGCCTTGTTCTTTTATAAAATGCTGATTGGTGGTTTCTGTTTAAGACCTAGACGATCTGTGGAACACAGCCTGCTCGGCCATTTTCCGCAGTCTCATGTCAACATAGAAACTCCACTTTTTGTACCTACCCCCGAAAAACTAGTGGATGTTACTCTGTATGCAGAGCATCTTCATCTACACTCTGCCTGTGTGCCACGATGTCATACTGCTCATTTCCAAAGATCTTTGATTCTCTCTAAGGTTACATTGTGGAATGGTCTTTTTGGCAGTATTTTTTTATGCTGACATTTATAAGTTTCCGTGAGGTTGCTTTCCTGCTGTGAAGAGCCATGGGTCATTGTGCTACTGATTTGTGTTTTGTTTCCTTAATATAATTTATCCGTTCTTTCTTTAATACGAATATACTATTTTATGGAAAATTGTTTGCAAGCCAACTCGTTTGATGATATGCCACAGGTATCTGTTTAATGTCCACAATAAAAGTTAAATGATTAATCTTTAACTTTTCAGGTGTGAGTCATATTTACAATATAATAAAAATCTGCTGGAACAGACCAATCGTCATTCTTCCAAAAGATATTTTAATTTGAAGTGGTGTCTACATAATATGAACATAAATCTGATAACCTACTATACTTTCATCATATCATCCTTCACAGCTCATAGACAGAATGAGGCAAAAAACTTAAGACAAAGGGAAAATGTACTCAGCCTTCGACAGACTATCTGTTTTTCTTTGAATAATGATAGTGTTACTTATTATTGGACAGAAAGAAACCTGGTGACTCGACATTACGGCCGAACTTTCGTTTTCGCGTCTTGTACCTTTTTTAAATATTCCTTTCCCAGAAGAATGGGAATAATGCGATCAATGGTATATTGGTTATAAAGAAGGTGAAATTGTATTAGTATGTTTTAAAACAACTCAAAATAAACATTAACCTACATTCTTACTCTAAGAATATTCCCTGGTATACAGGAATTTCTTTGGTAAGGAAGTAAGTTCATTATAATGCTACGAATTTAAAGAATATTGTCACACTCAGATTTATTGTGGAAAAAACTAATTCATCAGTCCTATCAGTGTGTCGATCTCTGTAACGTGGATTTCATTACTGTACCCTCTATGCTTACTAAGAGCTACAACATACACAGATCTTCTCTTTTCCCCCTCTAAACAAATATCTTTCAGCTAATATTTTACTAATGGAAGGAAAGAATAAGTGAAGTAGTGTTTTCAAGGATTTTATGTGGTAGAAAATCAAAATAACGTAACTTTTTTGAATTGATAATACTAACAACATAATATATATATATATATATATATATATATATATATTATATATATATATATATATATATATATATATATATATAATATTTTTCTTTCCAGAGTACTTTATAAAAAATTATTTTACTGATTTTTTATTAAACTTTGTTTCTCCAACAGCTTCAGCTGTAACCACAACAGGAATGACTGCACAAGATGCAACAACTATAAAGGGACCAACAACACAAGGAAACATCACAACAGTCTCGGGACCAACGACTACAAGCACAGAATTCATTCCATTGACTACAACTGTCGAGAAAACCACAACTTCTCCAGTTTACACAACGTCCACAACCAAACCAGTAACCATATTTCCACCAATAACTACAGCCAACATCACAACAATGGCTCCTGTAATAACTACCGCCAATGCCACAGTAAATGCTCCTGTACCGCCGTCTGTTGGAAACTCAACAGATCCAGATAAATTTATTACGAATAATTTATTAACAACGACCTCTAAAAACGCAACTGGTCCAGTACCGACACCAGTCGCAGCCACATCAAACGCTACAGTATCAACAGCAGATAAAACATCTACTTCGATAGCGGTGATATTTGATAACACAACAAGTGTACCAGTGACAACGTCCGCTAAAACCACAACAAATGCTCCAGTGACAAATACAACAAAGGGCGTAACAACTGCACAAGAAACGACGACAAGCTCCACAACAACCGTTCCACCACACAACAACAACAACAACAACGACAACTCCGTCGCTTACAACCACCACTGCAAGCTCAACGACAACAACGATACCCATTAACACCACAACAAGTTCAACCTCTACGACTACACCAAGTTGTGGTGCTACTCGAGCTTATTGCCGTAAGTATAATATGCTTTCGTGTGATGCTTGGATTCATTCAGTTCCATAATATTTCATTAAGATGTCATCCTGGAAATCGTCCTGACTTGGAATTATTAGCTGCGTTACTGGAATGCAAAGAAATTAGTTTAAGCAGTATATATATATTATATATATATATATCTATATATATATATATATATATATATATATATACATATATATACATATATATATATAGTGGGAGTCTGCAACAGATATTTGCAATAAGAATGCAGATACTAGAGAAATAGATGAACAGTTCATAAAAGATACAGTGTCTTGTGGTGTGTGAAGAATTGAGCTTAATTATTGACAAATTCGGGTTTTGAAATAAAATATTCATATCGAGACTTGGGAAACAATATTGGCAAGGAAAAGATATTGTCTGGTTATGTTATTACAGATTAGCCAGAACAGCAAGTTGATGTATTTAATGCTGGGAAGTGAAATGTCAGAGATAACTCTGATCACCATAGGTTCAGAGCAAAGCATGGGAGAGGTAAATGGCATTGTGGAGGAGAGATTTGGAACTTGGCTAAAACTGTATTTTAATCAGGTGCATGTGAAAAGAAATAATGGAAAATGGTGTATAATTGGAAGTGAAATAAATAAGGTTAGACACTTTGAGTTAGACTTTATGAGGTGTATACAAAATTCCTGGTATATACTGTTAGAGAATTCAGGAAGTCAACGCACACAACGCTGGGGTAGATGGAGAATTTGCGAGCATAGAGGTTGAACTTTTGGGAAGTGGCTTCAGAGAGAAAGATTATTGATAGCTGGACCTTAGAATAATAGATGCCAATCGAGATATTCGGTCTGAACGGCCTGAATCCTGGTTTGATGAATTTAGAAAGGTTATAGAGTTTGAAGGATAGTCCCTGCAAACTTACAAATCGCCTTACTAGCATTAGATGTTAATATATGCATTCAAACGTGCACATACGTTATTATACTTTCTAAGCTGTTAACATGCACTCTTATAGTCTGATTCAACTTTCTTTTAAATCAGCTAACTGTGGGGTAACTGCGATCAGCGTAACTGGAGTGAGAATCGTCAATGGAGACGCAGCGTCAGAAAACGAATATCCACACCAAGTCATCGTTTACCCAACTATATTAGGCCGCAGATATCTATGCGGTGGTTCCATCATCAAGAAGCGGTGGATTCTCACTGCCGCCCATTGCTTTTATGATACTGCTGGGTACGTTCGTTCTGACCTTTGTACATTGTTTGTCTCTCCCATTGCTGGTAGTATAAATCACGAGTAACAACAGACTTTCAAGTGTCACTCATTAGCTGATGTGCTTAGTGACCTCGAAACAGGACTTAAAGGATTCCCAGACTTTTATTGACAAGCATGGGTTACTTATGCTCAATATCAACAAGAATCATGTGAAACTGGATCCCGAGACTTATTAACAAAAATGTCTTCCTGGATGTGACTATAGTATGACCTTTAAAGGGACGGCTGCTTGGTTTGAGAATATTATCTTGCCTCTATTATGTATTAGAAATGATGGCAAAAAATATATATATATATTTAAATATTGGTGAAAAAAGTCATTTTTGTTGTAAGATGAAAATACTTAAATCTTCATCATAGCAAAATGACCACAGCCTACTCTTATATAAACCAGGAAAAATGATTTCTTGATTAAGCTTTTACTTTGAAAATGTGTAATTGGACATAATGCCTCATGTCATTCCAACTGCATTTAATCTTAGTACTGCATCAAATCCAAGAAAATCTTTCAACTTCATCATGTGTCTTTTCTCCAAAATGTATTCGTTATGAACGCAGTCATATATCGGCAGGAGGAAAGCAATGCAGAGTGACATCGAAGTTGGTTACGGAAGTATTGATATCTATTCGATGACGGTAGTGAGAGCAAGGGGATTTATTATTCACGAAAACTATGACACAATCACACAAGTAAGTAGGGCGTTAATGTTTATGAGTGAACTTTTATGTAGATAATGAAATTTTACTTTCCTTTTTCTGGATTCTATAAAATGCTCACGTTTAACGCCAGATGTCTTCGAAATATTTACTACAGCTAGGTATTTATTTAAACATTATATCGTATTTCTTTACACTTCATACGCTGTCTCCTACGTCACTGTACTCAGTCAAACGGTAAGATTTCATGACCTACAAATAACACAATTATTATTACTGGTAAACCAGAAAGGCGACCCTGTTTTCCATTCTTAGTGATGCCCAAAACTAGACGTAGTGCTTGCGACACATACGTATACAGCTTAGATATTTTCCTTTGAAGAAACATACAAACGCATCTACTTAATGGCCATGTGTTAGAGTGTATCCTTTTTTTTTTAATCGATCTGAAGCTTTCATTTAAAAGAAACAGGAAAGCTCGTAATTAGGGTGACTGAGGTAAAAGTGATACCGAATCATCAGTGTCAATGTCTAATTCCTTGGTTGTACATTGAAACTAGGAAATGCCAAAAGAATGCTATCGGAAATTAATCTGTAATTTGGAAGACTATATTCCAAACAGAGAAAATCATAAAACAAACACTATACTAACGATATTAAAGAAAAGATGAAAAGTCATATACTACAGCTTTACATACTTAGGCTAATATTAGAGTTTGCCTGCTACAGTTTGAGTTTTGAGAAATTTCTGTTTAACTCCCTATTTAAAAAAAAACTGTCAGCATATTTATGAGAGAGAGAGAGAGAGAGAGAGAGAGAGAGAGAAGAGAGAGAGAGAGAGAGAGAGAGGAGAGGTGGGGACAGCTAATTTGCTTAATTTTT
>NC_061096.1:57962080-57979580 GCF_015104395.2 Macrobrachium nipponense
CAACAGCGTGTTCGCATCGCTATTCCTTAATTGGAAGGAATAAATTCATGTTATTCATCTGTATATTACTGGACATGGGGTGGTTTAGCCTCTAGGTGACTTTAAAATGCTAACGAGGTATCAAATGCTGATGCAGTCAATGAAGCGAGTAATGAGAATGTGAACAAGCAGATGTTTATCACTCGAGGAATATCACGTGTTGGAGACTGGAGATTTCCCGAGACGAAAATTAACGAATAATCAATATTTCAACGGAACATGAAAACATAAATAATATTAATATTAATAGTTATTCATACTATTTCCAAAACTCTTGGGAGCTGTAGAAGTCTTAGAAGGAAAATACTTTTATACAAGATATGGAATATATGCAAGGGAGTTCCCAATTTGTCGTTCACGGATCTGCTTCTGTGTTCCTACCTTATTCATGGGTAAAATCGCATCTACGTTTTGATTAGTAACTTTTTTCATTCATCAACAAAGCAGTGTTCCCCCACCCTTTTTTTTTTATCTGAAGTCAAATAGCTATTAGGGGATACGCTAATTAGAGAGAGAGAGATGAATTTCAAGCTATGGGTTTCGAAAGTGAATAGATATGCTCCAGAATAGAAGAGATTTAATATTAATATAATTAAGTTGTTTATTAACCGAAGAAACAGCTTAATGTATTAACATTTGCCAGGAAAGGAGAGAGGCCAGTGTTTGCAAGTGTAGGAAACAAGACTGTATCTTGGATAGCTGAAGAGGATGTAGATAGACTCAGGAAGACTCTGGGAACGGTCTGCATGACCCATTTTGATAAGAAAGATGTGAATAAATAAGGGATTTGATATCTGGAAGAACGAGAGTGCGTGCAAGATGGAAGTGAACAGCACAGTGTGTGTCTGAGTGTGTGTGTGTGTGTGTATGGAAATTCTAAGCGCCGCTGATAAGCCTTTTATGTAGGGTATGAACCAGCTGATTTTGCGAAATTTCTCTGTACAAATAAGTTTTCCATAGTTTGGTAGTTGAAGTATGAGGGCGACAGTGATATCAGTCATGTTGTCTTCTGCAGCCATCCCGTCTTCGGGGAATGCTATATTCAAACAAACAAACACACACACATATATATATAATGTGTGTGTGTGTGTGTGTGTGTGAATGAGTGTTGTGGGGTGTGTGTGTGTGTGTGTATTTTCATATTAAAAACTAATAGAAGTGAATGCAATTAGCGCCGCCTCTTCTTCGCCAAATGTAGTTTGTCCTTGAACTTGGGCATTATCGCCATTGTGGTCCCTAACCTCTTCCTTTGTCCTAAGGCATTGTTTTCATGCAGTCATCCTTATATAAAGCTCCCTTACGGGGGCAAGCAATTTGGGAATCTTCTGGCAATGCGAGGCTTCCGCTTCGGTAAGGTGGCCATCTCCTCATTAACGTCCTTCGTCACATGTCACATGCTTGATTACTGCTGAGGGTCGCGCCAGGAAGCCAGCCATACTGCTTTCAGGATTAAAAATAAAGAGGCGATAGCGAGACAAACCCTTAGCTCCCTTCCAAAACAATCTGGTCGCACCTCCCTCCCTCCCCCTTCACACTCGGGGCCACCTTCAGTCAGCCCCTCCGCATTCAAAAGCTCCTCCTCCTCCTCTGCCTCACCTGCCCTTTGCAATTACCCGAAACCCGGCTGTCTCTTGTTTGGCTGGGGGTCGTCGCCCTTCGTCTCTTGCGGCAGCTCGTGCTTAGCCTCACTCTTTTGGCGGGAATTTTTAAACGTCATCATAAGCTTCTGTCGCTTGTGTGGTTCCTCCCTCTCCTCCTCCTCCTCCTCCTCCCCCTACTCCTCTGCCCTTTCCTCGGTCGGGGATGTTCGCTGTCCTTTTCCTGCCCTTCAAGAATAGCCTCTTGTCAGTTGAGCATATCCTATAGAGAGCGCTCTAGCTTGTCGTCGTAGGCCAATTACTGAATGAGTTCTGTGACATATTTCGAGAGATGAAACTCCAAATCGGCCGCACAAACAGCGCTGTCCTTCAATAGGGGCGGGATGCAAGTCGTCAGAAGTCGCCCGGAGATAAGAAACACTCCTCCGCCTTAATCACTGTTACTACCACGTGGTATCCCGTCGGGATCAGTGACACACAAGTGCGTAGAGACGAAAATCACATAAATCCAGCGAGACCCTCAACCATTGGGCGAACGTGAGGGGCAGGAAGGACGAAGATCCCGGCTGCAGGGATAAGAACTTTAGCCCTCACGGACAGCGGTTAGGCGAGACAGGTGACGCGCGCCTGGCCCTACGCCGCGTGACAGGCAAAAGGAACTAATGCGCAACTTGCAGCAGTTGATACCATCGCTAGCATGCCGCGGACACGCCCCTCCTCCCATCACCATGGGTCATTGGCTCTCTCTCTCTCTCTCTCTCTCTCTCTCTCGATCCAGAGAAGGGAAGAGACAGAGAAAGAAAGTAAATGCTACACAGCCTTCGGGGGTCTAGGAAGCTTTGGGGGCTCCTTGATTGAAGCCTCGAAGCGATAGGAAATTCTTTGTTAACCGGGTCTCTAAAGTTCAGATTTTTTTATGATGAAAGAACGTGAAAGTGTTTTACAGTATCAGCCAATTTTGTTTTGAATATGGGCCACAAATGCATGCACGAACCATACATATACACACGCATATACACACATATATATGAGTGTGTTTTTGAATAATGCGGAAGGCTATGATATACCAAATCAACCTCGTTCACGGTATAGAAAATGCTCCAATGTATTTCAGTGATGAAGATGACAAACCCACTGTTAACAAAGAGGTCAATAAACGGTTCAGGGAATACGGAGGAATACAGAAAGTTCTACATTCTGGAATGAATGGTATGCACGAGTGATCAAACCAGGCCGAAGTTAAGAAGCTCTCGAGAGCATTGCAAAAGTTGCAAAAGTGCTGACTATCTGCAGAACAAACAGCAGTCAGTCTATGACACTGAGACAGTTGGGAGTCTAGTCTGTCTAGAGCAAGATGAAAAATGTATTGGTGTTAAATCCAAGTTTATCGACGACGCTGGCAGACAAAGCTAATCATCCACAGAAAAGGTAATGAGGGTGAAGTCTAAATCCCATAAGGGTGGCCATAAACTTCCTTTTCACTCGTAAAAGGCAGGAGTCGCTGAATCTATTAGACTGATCCTGACGACCTTGTGACGTCAACGGCTACGCCGAAGACGAGGTCTATAGATATCACGGGGCCATCATTTGCTGACAGAAGTTACGTTATGACAACAATGAAGGTTCTCGTGTAAGAGCTCTTAAGATCAAGTGCTAAAACTATTGTTTTGTAACTATTTGTTTAGAGAGATAGAGAGTTCTTTTGAGAGTGTACAGTTATTGGTGGCTGGGTTTTCCGGGATCACGCTTACTCTTTGACAACCATGAGAATGCAATAATAATGGAAAAAAACACACACACCACAAAGTATATATATATATATATATATATATATATATATATATATATATATATATATATATATATATAATGGAAAAACACACACACACACAAAGTATATATATATATATATCTTATATATATATATATATATAATATATATATATATATATATATATATGTATTATATATATTTATCATTCGCGAGAATAATTTGTTCTTTTCTCAAAAATAAAAATAATAGAGATGTATGTTAAAAGTGTGTGGGATAAAACGTTATTGTTTTTAATTCGCGTAAGACATACGCATGAGCACATACGTACATACATACATAAATAAATATGTACACACACACACACACACACACACCACCACACACACACATATATATATATATATATATATATATATATATATATATATATATATATATATATATATATATAATTGTTTTTATAATTCAAAATTAATTTTAAAAAAATCTCATGAGAGGTTCAAGCTAATATCCTTTTTTTTTTTTTTTTATTAACAATATAGTTCTGGAACTCATCTTGACTTCAGAATTTACACATTTGAGTTGTTTACTTGATTAATTATCATTTGAGTTGTTTGCTTGATTATCATGAAGAAAAGCACAAAGGTCAGGAGAGAGAGAGAGAGAGAGAGAGAGAGAGAGAGAGAGAGATGAACACAATCCTTCAAATTTAGTATCTACGTTTAAATCTTATAGATATAAATTATCTACATGATAGCGACAACTGTACACTAGTCATGTTGAATACTGAAAGTAAAAAGAAGGAATTTGCTACAAAATATTTCATAATTTTTTTATAATATTCTTCTCTCTTATCACAAATAGCCATTAACTTCATTAGGATCTCAACTGGCTAGCTAATAAACCTTTTGATTTAGTACACTTTCATATATCGTCACATTGCGTAATATTAATAAAAATGATAAATGATATGGACCAGGTGTTGAAATGGGTTGCTTCGATGTAAACTGATGTAGAGGTGAGTGAAGAACTTAATTTTAATGTACATAGAGTACTCGATGCACAGGGCATTTAGCTTTGGTTCTTCAATTAACGGATGAATGGGTACGTCAGTTTTATCTCCTTTTAAGAGACACACCAATTATATATAAATATACAGTATAGATATATAAATATATATAGATATATATATATATATATATGCATATATATATATATTATATATAATAATATACATATATATATATATATATATATATATATATATATATATATATATATATATATATATAATTATATTGTTATAATTGTAAGTCCTTTTTCTGAAAACGGAAGGTCCTCGGAAGAGTCTCTCTCTCTCTCTCTCTCTCTCTCTCTCTCTCTCTCTCTCTCTCCGTATCTTTTTTGGTTATGATAATGTCGTTTATGCAACAAAAGGATCAACGGGCAAAGGGAAGAATCTCAAAAGAACTGAAATGAATCTGAGAACAAATAAGAAGCGGAATCCGTTTATAGACATCTATTGGACAGACGGATAGGTTTTGAAAACCATATCCTTCTCAGTGACGTCAGTATCAAAATAGACGGATTCTAAAAATGGAAAGAAATTAGCCTCGAATTCACAGGTGACTTTGGTATTAGGAGCGTATTACCTGGTCTGGGCTGGATGATTTCCATGTAATGAAGACAAAAACACAATCGAGTTCGTTTCGCGCCAATGAACCATAACTTTAACTGCCTCGTGATTAGACTGCAGATTTCTTATACCCTTTTTTGGGGGGTATTATGAGGAGATTCTCTTATTCAAATAACTAATCGATGATTAGATACAATTGTAGCGTGATTGCAAAGCGGAAGATGACCTACCTGAGTAAATTTGACATATTTGAGTTCAAATTTATTTTCCTTTTCACTGAGTGGTTTCATATTATGTTGTGTGTGTGTGTAATGTATATATATATATATATATATATATATATGTATATATATATATATATATATATATATATATATATATATATATATATATATATATAATACATATATACATATATATACATATATATGTATACACACACACACACACATATATATATATATATATCTTTATATATATTTATATATATATATATATATATATATATATATATATATATCCTATATATCTATATATATATATAATATATATTATACTTATATATATATATATATATATATATATATTTATATATATATATATATACATTATATATAGATTATATATACTATATATAATATATATATATATATATATATAGATACATATATATATGTATATATATATATATATATATATACACACACATATATATATTTGTATATATGAATTTATTCATTATATTCCTCTATGCATGAAGTGAGGTACATGGCTCGCGCAATTGATCAAGATGTGATGTTTTATTCTCAACCTCCGAAATCAAGGTTATCGTAATAAAATTAATTCTGGCTCTTTCCTGCTTCATTTCCTATAAAAAAGAAGAGGGGTGGGTTAGGAAGGAACTGTAAAATTAGAATCTTCTTAAAATATACTCCAAAGTATTAAAATTTCTTGTGATCGTTACTTATAACGCCACATTGACACAAATGATCTCAGGTCAAATACTACCTTGGAGGAACCCATTATTCCTCCAAGAAATACACCCGGATTAGTCAGACAGACGACCAAACCCTTCACTGATTCCTTTCCAGGGTACAATTTTTTTATTTATTTTTTTTTTCTGGGCAGTATATAGATGACGCCTTTTACGATGGCCAGAAATTCCTTTAACAAGTGTACTAATCGATTTCTGAATTTAGTTCAATTAATTCTTTAATGGAAAACAACATACCCTTAATTTTTCTACATTTTTTTTTACTCCAAACTCCAGTCAGTACCGAGGTCAAATAATTAAGTATCATAGCATTAGGATAATTGCTCTCTCTCTCTCTCTCTCTCTCTCTCTCTCTCTCTCTCTCTCTCTCTCTCTCTCTCTCTGAAAAATAGTCCAAAAAAAAAAAACTGCTAATGTAGCTCGCCCATAGTTTCCTCCCTTGAAATCTTAAGAGATAATTAGACCTAATTACTGATTTTTTGTTGTGATCATTTGCAGTGTAATTACAAGTAACGGTAGCGTCAGATATGACTTATGATATCGATATACAGTTATTAACTTTGATAGTTATGAGGCGCTGCTGGCTGGAAGAGCGCTGGTATCATCCTATTGGTTAGATGAAAATCGATCGTCATTATAGGAAAGCAATTAACTTTTAAACGGGTTGGCAGAGCTGTATATATTTACCGAGCAAAAAGGAAATTAAAAATGAAAGTTTCTTTGATAAAAACAGGGATTTTCACATACAGAATTTACAGACAAATTATACCTTACTTTTTTTTATAAGGCATTTGAAAAATATCGATTTACGTAACAAAAACATAGTAGTTTTATGGTGCATTTCTTCTTTACTAAAGAGATACCAGATTTGTTGTTGCAGATAAAGCACATGTAGTGAATTCAATTATAATTTGTAATCATTCAAGTATATATACATACACACACATATATATATATAATATTTAATAATTTAAATATATACATACCATTTGGGAATCCTATGGCAATTTATGTTCAAAACCTAGCCCACGATTTAAATGTCAGCTTCATGTCTGACAAACAAACTCTCTCTCTCTCTCTCTCTCTCTCTCTCTCTCTCTCTCTCTCTCTCTCTCTCTCTCTCTCTCTGTTAAAATTTATTATCTTAATAATGCCATGAACATTAAATGAATTTGTGGAGACGCAGGTAAGAGGATAAAAAAGGAATATATAACGAAATTTATGTGGAGAGCAGAAATTTGTTATAGTTATTATAGTCCATTCGGGTGTGCATGCGTGCGCGCACGTAGTATATATGTTTGAGTATATATAAAATGTTTTCTGACGAGAGTTGTTACAATTTATTCTTCCCTTCTATTGTCTTTTATATATATATATATATATATATATATATATATATATATATATATATATATATATATATATATATATATATATATATATATATATATATATATATATATATATATATATATTATATATATATATATATATATATATATATATATATATACATCGCATTCACATATACCACGTGAGAAAGTTATTTATTCTGTAAATGTTGGAGACTGGTAATGAAACCCTAAATCGCATTGCGGTAGCTCTATAACCTCGCCAATTACCGCTCAGTTTCTTCAACTTGCACATAACCTAAAGTCTTTTGAGTGTCTGTTGGCAAAACGTCTGAAGTAATCATCCACTCCCAAGTTTGCAGTTAGGCTTCTAAGCAAGGATTCGGTGACTGTGAGGCTCTTCTCCCAAAAGTGTACAGCAATCACTAAGCTTTGGTCATGAGCTGGTCCCGAATTTAGTGTGAATTTTAACTAAGTTCATCGTGACGCCCTTGTTTTCAAATTTTGACAAAAATGATTCGGTGGATCATATCTCAGTAATAGTATCAAATTTTGAACTAACAGATCACACAAACTAGTGGGGTTGATTGGCACCTTGTTGCCTATACGAGAATGATATATATATTTTTTTTGCTAATATATATGTATACTATTTGTGTATAGTATGTATGTATATGTATACACATGCATAACATGTGTATACATATACAAGCCAGACGAATAATACAACCCAAGTTCTTTTAACTTTCCTCTTTTGCATCAGTGGTATGAAATATGGGAGTTACAAATCTGGAAATTAATTCTCCGTGTTAACTTTGTCCTGTTCTTGCGCCAAAAGTATAAATACAAATGTCCCTCAGCCTTAACTAATTGACATCGTCGGTGTTTCGTGATCGGAACCATTTCAAATTGCAATGGTAGATGCGGAAAGGAAGTTATTAAAGTTTATTGACCATAATGAGGAGGTGGGAATCCAGAGATCGCCAATCACTCAGGCTTGAACATATTTCTTTTTACTTATGACTGGTTAATACCGATGATATTTTCGTCGACTCAACGGTAATACCGATAATATTTCTGTTAACTTTGATATGGAAATTTGTTGATTATGTTCGGAGGTTCGGCATATCTTTATTAAAGTCCTAAGACTAATATATTCATCGTTTTATTGACAAACACACACGCATGCTAGGTGGCGAAGTTTATACACTGAACACTTCATTAGAGTTTTTCTCTCATAATCAAGCGTTTTAGATGAAAGTTTAATATTATGACCCCAGTTATATATAAGTGCATGGAGCGAAAATTCATAGTGCCTCTAGATACTGGTATGTTCTTGTGATTTCAAAAAGGAACTGTTGTCTGTACCACGAAAAGGTATCAAAACGTGAGTCAATGGAAAGAAGTTGAATAGTTTTCTCTCAATCACAAGTAGTAACGAGAAACTTAAGGAGGCTGGTTACAGTTTGAAACTGACTGCAGGTTGAGTTAACTGAAATTAGTTTCTGCGCAATAATAAAATTAGGAGGGTAACTGGAAGCCTGGAGAGTGGAACAAATGAAGTGTGAAGGATCAATGTGCACGAAAGCGAAAAGGTGGAGGCTGCCGAGATAAATATTTTGCTTAGTTTGAGAATAATTGGAAACAAATGTTGAAATAAGAGAAATATGATCATCCAGCGATACAGGAACGTTAACGCATATCAAAAGATGCATCTGAGCGCTTTAGAATATCTATGTCACGTAGAGAGAAGCCAGGTAAAGACTGAGTAATTTGGATGTATTCGGAGGAGCAAATCAAGATAGGCAGAGTGCCTAGCTTATCGTGCGAGGGGAGCTGAATGTACTTCAACGTAGCTAAATGAATAAGCGACTGTAGTGGCAGTTGTCTATATATGGCATTAATTTTGGATACAGTGGTTATAAGCCTGTTAATGAAAAAATTGAAACTACCCAAGATGAAATATGTAAAGACGGAAAAAGTTTATGATTTTCCTAAAATAAATGCTTAGTTACATTGCTTTTGCACATCCTTACCTGCCCGTTATTTGATAGTGTCGGAAAATAACGGAAAAACTAAGATTTGTGAAAATCTTGCTTAGAACTCTCTTTATAGTAAATTGTGTTGACAAAGAAAGCACCTACACATACTATTTCGTGCGATTTATTGTTTTGTGTTAAAGATTCTAAAACTGGCATGTCCTTTTTAACAATTACCAAGTGGTTATTAGTCTTTTATATCATTTTCAAGGATTCTGTTCACTATCAGACTGCTGGTAATCTAATTTTAGTCTCGGGGAGCTGTGAATGACACTCAATTCATAAAACTCTTCATTAGCGATGGATGATTACCCTCTAAGGTAAGACTTTTCAAGTCACAGAGAAGGTTGCGCTAACACTGATAGACTATTTCACTTTCCTTTTTTATTCAACCGTTACTGACAGGTATACCGAAGTGGAATCTTGTTAGTAATTACTGTTGTGTTTTACTTTGAAGCCACTTCCTGTTAGGCAATTCAGCTAATTGGTAATGTATATGTATATACATACAATAACCCTCATTGTTTTCGTCAAATCGAACCTATGCCATTAAAAGCTAATGCTGTGAATTGTTTTCGTCAAATCTTGGGAATCTCTGACAGCAACACCCTGGTCAAAAATCGAACCTATGCCATTAAGGGTTAATGCTGTGTGACAGTAAACTTATCCATTCTGCCACACACGCACACACACACACACACACACAGCACCCGCGCGTGCTCACATCCACTCACATCAATATTACTATTGCACATTTTTGCAGGGCTGCACTTCACTTGAGCAGCCATGCATATCTCGACCTCTACACCACAAACAACAAGTGTACTACACGTATATATACTGTCTACACACATATTCATTTCAAGGTCATCATTTTTCATTCATTTACTATGGAATATTCCCGGTTGGTGTTGCCTCTTTACTATATTTAGTGTTTCTAGTATTATGAATATGGCCGTACACCATCTATTTCAAACTTTTTGTGATCATGTTAACATAAAAACAGTGTCATTTAATCGAACGCTGATGGGAGTTGCTTTACAATTTATCGCTAACATTAAATCATTTCTCCTTATCTCGCATAAGCCAGTGGTAACTGCAGCCGAATGCAATAATTCCGCCGGTTCTTGTCGTTCCAAACAATACTGCCCTTTTCCAAATAGAAGACTACCCAAGTAACCGAATTCTGTTTTCTTCCCGGCAATTCTCTTTCAGTCAGGTGACGGGGAAGCCTTACAACTTTCGATTTAGATTTGGAAATTGTACATTGTTACTCCAGTATGAGGATGGGCGGTCAACATGGATAAACAACGAGGGCAAACAAGCAAATAGACGGATTGGCAGGTGTTTTTTCGATGAAAAGGGAACCTCTAACAAGGTGCACGTCCGTGACTCGACGCTTTTACGGGAGAACAGACCTCGTGAAGGCCAGTTCAAAGTCAGGGTAATGGAGAGAGAGAGAGAGAGAGAGAGAGAGAGAGAGAGAGAGAGAGAGAGAGAATAAACGAAGATATGGTAATATACTGTTTCCCAGAGGGGCTCAAGTTACCAGACGCTCTTCTCGGCTTTCACAGTCCTTTCTTCCATTCTTCAATGAGGGCTTCGAAAATCTCTTTAATTCGGATTATTTTAAGAATTGTTTAAAGTCACAATTTTTTTTTTTTTTTTACAAAAAGCTGTTAAAAGAAAAATGTCTGGTGCTTGTATAACAGTGACCTGACTTAGCTAACGGTCAGACAAATAAAACAAACCGACTGCAATGTTCAGCAACACGAAATAAAAGGATCTGGTCTGTCAGCCTTTTCATGTCTGCACTAATTGATTTTCCCTTCTTTATTTCGTGTTGTTGCTGTTGTTGTTGTAATTACTGAGTGAAATAATAAGGGCTTTGTCCGTTACATCATTTTTTGGAAAAAAAAATAAAAATCTTAACCTATCATGATTGGTCTGCAAACAAATTCTGATTTGTAAGTCAAATGCTTGCAAAGCTAACTTTAAAGAAAATGAAAAGAGACAACTTTAAAGAATATGAACAGAGAAAAAAAATTAATTGACACGCGCAACCATCAAACACTGAACCTCCAACTTCTTGCTGTAATTACATTTAAATCCATATTCACAACACTCCTCTCCAACTAAACTTTTTTTTTCAGTTCTGCTACATTTCTGATCATTAGATTTATCTCCAACCAATTCATTTTTCCTCACAGTATCTTTCATCTACTCCATAAAATCACATGATTCACTCATCTTTTCCCTCATCATTACAAACACACACTCACACTCAATATTCATTATATAACTTGATTATATTTATATTTTTTTCAGATTTAATAATTACTTATAAAACTCTTTCAACAATAATGCTGGCAAAAACTGAGGACTGTTAAAGTGAGCAAGTAATAGAAGTAGAATTTCTCCTGTCCTGAAAATAAACGTGGAGAATATTTAACCGCAAGTAAAAAAAGAGAAAAAAAAGGACAGTAAAAATATGACAGAAACCCAAGTCATCTTATGGCACGTTAAAAAACACGAAGCCGCATGTGTCCCTTCACATAATACCCCGAGAGGACTTAACATGCCCATACCATTATGCCGAAGCACCTCCCCCTTTCATTTTCTTCCCGTTTTATCTCCTTCCAGCCTATAATCCTCTCTCTTCCTAATGACAGAATTAATGAAATTCACCTTGAAAGGTCGCGTGTTGTTGGAGGAGGAGGAGGAGTAGGACTAGGACTAGGACTGGAGACCTCTGGTGGGCGGGCGGAGGAGGAATACCAGGAGAAAGAGGAGCAGGAAGAATGGTTGGTATTGAGGAGGAGAGGGGGGGGGGGGGTGGAGGGGGGGGGGGGGGGGGGGGGGTTGAGAGGGGGGGGGGGGAGGGAAGGGGGGGGGGAGGGGGGGAAGATGGCTGATACAGTGCCCACATGCCTACTCTTTCTTTCCTTCTTTCTTTCCCTTCCTCCCTCCCCCGAATCTCCTGCTGTCACGTGTCCGTCATTCATCTGTTAGGCTGAAGGAGGCTGTGTCCTGCCCATCATTCCGTGAGGTTACTTTCCTTTTCGTTGTGGAAATTGTTTTCTTTCTTTTTATGATTTATATGACTTTGTAAACACACTACCCTTTCTATCCTTTAGTGGACATATACATACATTCATATATGTACATATACATATATAAGTATGTACATTTATACATGTATACATACACATATACATGTACATATAGATGTGTGTATGTGTATGTTATATTGAGAGAGAAATACATAGGCATAGGCAGAGAAAGGGATAGATAATTAACAACGTATGAACAAAATGTAAAATAAATCATAGAATGCAAGAAAAAACTATATATCTACATATATAAATGTATACATATATATATATGTATGCATGTGTTTACATATTCACAAACATTAAGTTACAAGTGTCGTTTAATATCCAATTAGCTCTACCTTAGAAATTATACTGAAGGGGATTTATAATTGATAAGTGGTTAGTTACCTTGGGGATTCGATCTCCTTGCAGCAACTACCTCCGACTTCACTGGCCAGTTCTCTAACTAGTTATATATATATGATATATATAGATATATATATAATATTATATATTAATATATATATATTACTATATATAGATATATTAAATATATATATATATATAGATATATATATATATATATATATATAAACACGCTTTTGTTATGCAGGGGTTGATGCCAAGAGGGTACAACATTCTGTTTCTCAGGAAGGTTACTGATGAGATGAGACTGCTAGTCCCACGCCCTATTTCTTGACCATATCGGAAGCTAATAAGCTAGTAGTCATTTACATGTGGGTGGATTGGTAGCCCGTGGGCTGGGAGTGACCCACGGACCAGCAGACATAAGCTAAGCAGTGAACAACCCAGCCATGACACCCATTGTGGCTAATTTGATCTTCCAGAACTGTTGCAACCAAGAGGTGATGGAACGAGACCCAAACCAGACAGCAGACGTTGTTGCATGCTTCCTTTAATTACTGAATGAAGGATGAATTCTGTTTACAGAAAACTCCCACATTAGCTGCTTCATGAACTAATATCGTTATCAGTATACTGAATAGTCCAGCAAGCACTGCGCTCATTTGCCTCAAGTTTGCACACAAATTTGCTTCCTCAATAAAAAAAGACCCATTAATTCAATCATACAATTTTATCTTTCATTCTTGGATTTCTCCCTTCAAACACTTCCTAGGTACACACCAACTTCGCCATTCTCTTTTGAACATCCTAATCACACTTTCACCAACCATCGAAACTCTTCTTCTGCTATTCCAGGGACCCATATGGCAACCTACTCCCAATTCTCGTAGTCATATTTTCACACTTCCAACAGGAACTTCCACAACCAGACTCTTATTTATAAATAGCCCACTTCATTCTCGCATCATACACATCTGACTCTTATTCATCTTCAGCATTCAAAATTCTTCTGATATATCATTTCATTGGCCCAGTATTATCTTCAGATAGCAACTTTCCATTTACGTATATCTTTTATTCTTAGAACTACTTGCACATTAACCTCTATCCTCGTGTTTACTTCCACTAGATTTAATTTTATTTTGTCTTGAAAGTACTATCTATATGTGCTCATATTCATACTAGAATGTTTTCAGCATCCTTCAGTCAGTAGGAAGAAGCTGCATTATTCAGCTTATTCACATTGTTCCATCACCATCACTTTATTTCCTCCTCGAAATCTGTTTTCCTCATCTCATCACTTAGTGAATTTATTCGCTCCTACACTCACGTTTTTGAAACAATCATGTTTTCGGCTGCCTATATACATATACATATGATCCCAATTTTAAATTCAACGTACACGTGCAATGGCTTCCACTTGAGCACCTTTGACTCTAGTCCGTTTTCCATTATATTCTCACTGGTTTAATACTACTTACAGCTAGATAGATAGATCCATGCATACAATATACATGCGTGTATATAGCGTGCAAGAATTGTATGGCGCATATATGTATATTCTCTATACTATACTTCTATTTGCAAAAGTCAGCCTGCTCACAGATTCAACAATCGACGAATCATACTAGAAAATTTTCAATAATAAAGCTCATTTCGCGCTTTGTTTTATGGTCGCTCACTCTTGTCTAAATAGTTCTTGCAACGAGCATCGCGAAATAGCGACGAGCCGAGTCCACAGATAGAAATTGCGTGGACGTCCTATTGTTATCCTGTTTCATTTTTATTGACCTCTCTCCCTATTTGTAGGTCTGCCATCAACTGCGTCGTAAACGCTAATAACCAGTTGCCCAACCTATAATTTTTTCTACCTAGTTTCAGTAAATGACGTGTGCTGGTTTCCAAGTTATTCTCTTAATCCATTTATTTTTTTGTTCATTTCACTTTTTTATAGTTTTTTTTTTCTTGTAGTTTAATATTGTTGTGGCGAAGCAATTTTTTGTGTTACTTTTTTGGACCTCGCTGTACTATTTCATTATTCCACATATCAGAATCTGTTATTATTTAGGAACTAATTATTGTCTTCTGATGATCTGTTGTATTGCTAAGTAGAAAATCACTTGAAAGCAGATTTCAATAACACTGCTATATATTCATTTCATCACTTCACATTATTTCTATTTACCGAGAAACTTATCTTGGTAATTGATCAATTAAAAATCGATAGTAAAATCAATTTTGAAGAGTTGCTGATCATGCGGTTTTGTATTTTTCCATTTCATTATCGGTTTGAAAACCAAGATTATCTTATTGTTACGATGATGTTGCTGATTTATGAATGCCATCTCCCCGGCACAAGATATTTTTAAAAATATGTTAATGGTAACGAGGTAAAAAGGGCCTTGAAATATTTAAAAAAAAATGTATTTTGTACCGCTTCAATTCATGATGATACACGCAAGTATTATCTTTTTAATAGGAAATACCAAGGATAAATACAACAGTGGTGATTATGAAAAATACTTTAGGCTCAAATGGAAATACGTAAAACTGTTTGTATTTGAATCGGAGCTTCAGACTATGAACTGCATATTTATAGTTTATTAAACTTTTATAAATATTTTCGACTTCACGTGATCTCATTCGTGTTTTTACCTTGCTTAATTTTTTGTGATTGATAACTACTTTGTCAGCAAGTACTAATACAACATTAAGATAGAAGTATGTTATTCGTACAATTCTAGAAAGTAACAAAAATTTCTGAACTTTGTCTCAAAAACGTGACAGTGTTAGATTCTTCTATTTCTATTACTAATGTATTAAGAAGATTGTCGCTCTCTTTGAATTCTGTCAAATGTGCTTAAGACTATTTAATTTTTTTTCTTAGGAATCAAACGATAGTTTCACTTCCAGCTAATAATCTCTTGATGTATAATTTTATTTCTTCAGTTACGCCAAAAAAATTAAGGTTTTATCTTTACAATTTTGGGTTAGGCTGTTAAAAGGCATTTTTACCTCTTTGATTCAACTTGTGAGGAATCAAAAGCCGCGTTTCTCCTACTCTTGAGAAGCTTCCTGCTTCTGCTTATTCTACTCGTATCAGAAGACTCTCCTCGTTAAAATTCTCTTTCCGGAGACACAGGAAACCTTATATATAATTGCTTTTGAGTTTCTTCTAAATACTGAAATGATTGACTACCCAAATTTCACAAAAGATGAGTTTGTGTCTGTTTTATATATGTCCGAAGACACCAACAAATATCTTCTCCTCATCTTCCTTCGATTCAATAGGAACTCTTAAAACAACTTCGACTTATCTTCCACTTCTGTTTTCACAACGTAAAAAAGGTCAGAACCACTTTAATTTCTTATAGTTCAGTCACTGAACGCATAAGAAAATATATCCTAATTTCTTATAGTTCTGTCCCTGAAGGCCTTAGAAAAAAATCTGCCTCCTTCGTTCACATTCGCTGTTTAAAGAATTCAAGAGACGGCTTCCTGTTCATCCACATTTCTGCCAGAGAATTTAGATGTTCTCTGTTGATACTCTCGCTTTCTCAGCTCCGATCGAGACACCCCCCTTCCTTCCTTCCCCCCTTTTGGTAAAAGTCACTTTCCCTGACAGCGGTCGTCGTAGGGTCAAGTTCAAGGTCCTTCTTGATCACCTGTACGTATTCAAGAAATAGAGCACATGTTGCCTTAACATGATATGGGCAGAAGGATATGGGTATTGCTGAGAAAATGAATGATATAAAGGGCACCAGGTTATGGGTATGAATAAACGTAGGAAGTCATATAATTCAATAGAAGGAAAAAAAAAAAAAAAGGGGGAGAAAGTGATGTATGGTATCCGCCTGTTCTGACATAATGAAGGATGAACGGGAAAGGATGAAAATTATGGTAATTGTTCGACTTTATTATTCATTTCTGTCCGACTTAATTTTTTCTTCAATTGAAACCGCCTCTCTCTCTCTCCTCTCTCTCTCTCTCTCTCTCTCTCTCTCTCTCTCTCTGTAGCCTCCTTCACTCCTTATATTTATGTTAATTAAATCATTATTTTTTTTCTGGCAGAAAATGATCACGGATTAAGGTCTAAACGACAAAACTGGTTCTCTAAATGTATTAGAATCTTATATATATATATATATATATATATATATATATATATATATATATATATATATCTTATTATTTAGAACAGTATCATTAATAGTGCTAATGTTAGAAACTATCTTGAAATTTGAAGTTCACCGTAAGGTCTGTCAGCTACACGTGAATGTTTTTTTCGTAGTTTTGTAGCATTCATCATTGAGGTGAGATTAATGAGGTCCAGAGTGTTGCAGTGACAGGTATATGTTTTTGTTTGTTCATTACAACATTACTAACAATAGATGCATCTTTATTTGGTATTTTTGTCTCTCCGTCATCATTAAGTTATTCAGTAGATTAATTTTGCAAGGGGATTGATGTTACGGTCCGTGTAGAGGAATTAATGAGACACTAAGACATTACATTTCTCAATTCCGTTTAATCCAAAGTTTTTCCGTGGTTTAAATGATTTGATAAAGACAAAACGCAAAATACAAAAATCTCACATCTCACGGTAA
>NC_061096.1:57984580-57994580 GCF_015104395.2 Macrobrachium nipponense
ACCCCAAGAGAACATATTAGAACGGGAATATAATAGAGGAGCTATAAGGATTAAATGAAGAGAAAAGAAAGAATTTAGTATCACATTGATAATTTTTGCAAAAAAAAATGTGGCATTATACAATCGTCTCATTAACAGTCCAAATTAAACCCTACAAGTAGGTTATTTGCTATTTGTGGCAGAGTCTTTATAAGTGAAACGTGAACTCCCTTACTCCAAATAACGCCGTATCTAATATATTCACACGAGATATTAGAAAAAATATCCAATATCTTAGAGATTAGAAAACTAAATGTGGAATTGTACGATCGAAATGTGCATGATCCTTATTTACATATATACACAATGTATATAGATACAAATATACATAAATAAATTAAAAAAAAATAGTATATATATATATCATATACTATATATATATATATATATATGTATATATATATATATATATATATATATATATATATATATATATATATATATACATATATACATATATACATATATATATAAATGATATATATATATATGTACATATATATATATATATATATATATATATATATATATATATATATATAGTGTGTGTGTGTGTGTGATCCTTATTTATACATAAATAAATAATAGTAATATATAATATGTATATATATATATATATATATATATATTATATATATATATATATATATATATATATATATATATGTGTGTGCTGATAGTTGTGATGTATGATATTTATATATATATATATAGATATATATAAATATAAAAACTATATCATATATATATATATATGTATATATTAACATATAATATATAATAATATATATATTAATATATATATATATATATAATATATACATATATAATATATAAATAAATGTATATATATGCACTATATATCTATATATATATATATAATATATATATATATATATATATGTGTGTGTGTACTTATGTGTGTGTATCTAACTTTACATATGTAAGCTTGTGTGTTTGTTTATTTAACTGTAAGTACATGTGATAACGAATTTATTTTACTGTCTATTTAGACAGCTTCGTTCGCAGCACCCAATGATGATGATTCTCTTACGTTGTGGACAGTAAGCCAGCTGTTGGAGATTAAAAAAAATACTCCGTTATCTTGCAGTCCAAAGGAAATGCCAAGATGCCCCTTATGTTCTTCAGGGTTAAACATGAAAGCTGTCATTGGTATTCATCGGCAAAAATAAAAAAAATTTCTGCATTTAATAAATATTTTATCTGCTTTTCTGATACTGTTTGATTTTAAAATGCTCTTCTTGTTATCTTTACCTTGTATCTATTTTTATCGATTACAGACAATATAGATAGCATTGCGCTGTAACTTTATGTATGGCAGCGTGTTGAGGATAGGCAGTTGCAAATTTCCAAGAATAATCGATT
The DNA here is from genome assembly GCF_015104395.2 of Macrobrachium nipponense. NCBI lineage: Eukaryota > Metazoa > Arthropoda > Malacostraca > Decapoda > Palaemonidae > Macrobrachium > Macrobrachium nipponense. The sequence goes on from NC_061096.1 coordinate 57,986,006, forward strand.
CCAGACTTCCTCATAGAATTTCTTCTTTACTTGATACCTTTTTCATGAAGGCACCCTATCCCACACACTCGACGTTACTAGGTCCTTGTAGATGATTATCTGACTAGCAGAAGTCTCTCTCTCTCTCTCTCCCTCTTTCTTAGTTTTTGCACCGTTGTGATGTGTGCACGAAACGGTGCTAATTATACTGTATATCTTGGAGTTGCAACATGTCATCTGACGTCCCTTGAACCAGCTAACGGGATCTTTTTCGTTTGATGGCCATCCTCTTCCGTTGCAGGAAAACAATCATAAGCTTGTTTACGTCTAGGGAAAGCTGAAGTGAAAAGACGGGAAAGAGTGGTTTTTTGTCTGATATATTTCTATTGCCGCTCATGATTATATATTTAAACACATATATATTATATATGTATATGCACATATTCATATATATCTATAAAGATATATGGTTTGTATAGATACCTACTACAGCACTCATTCATAACCTTTACGGACATTTTTGCCATAAATGACATTTCATTCTCAGGAATGACCTCGTATAATCCTTTTTCCGAATCAAAACTACTCATCATACAAAACTCGCAGCAAAGAGTAAATGCAACAGAAGATTTTAATACTCGTGTCACTTGCGATTATCAACATTTCTGGTATCCAGAAAACATACGACAACTAATACTTGGATACCAGCAAACTGTGAATGGAAAAAAATGACTTTATTTGCTAATACTTGGGTACCAGCAACTGTTAATGGAAAAAAGGACTTTATTTGGCTAATACTTGGATACCAGCAACCTGTGAATGGAAAAACTGACTTTATTTACTAATACCAGCAAACTGTGAACAAAAAAACTGACTTTATTTATGAAAAATATTGTTGACCGTAGTGTAGTCAGTCCGAGCCAAGGCGAGACAGCTCTGGGCTAGGTCATTTTTTGCTCCACGTAATTTATCATAATCAACTCCCACAAATTATTTATGAGTCTTGGTCTTCCAATGTAGAGCCCCAACCTAAAGTTGCCGAGATTGTAGGGAATGTAAGCAGAACAAATGTTAAAATGATTTAAACCAGGAGAGAGAGAGAGAGAGAGAGAGAGAGAGAGAGAGAGAGAGAGAGAGAGAGAGTTTCCAAGCATTAGCCAAAAGGGGACCGTAGTTCCTAGGGGTATGAACTGAAATCATACTGGTAATATAACGGGCGAACTGAAAGAAAATGATAGACCATTCCATCCTGCTGTCAGTGAAGATAACAAGGAAATAGGCTAATAGATACTATTGTCATTATGTTGAATTTAGCCACAGATGCCTAGATATGTTAAAGGAACACGACCAAGTAACCAGGCATAGAGACGGGTGAAGGGAGGGATAATATATTATATATATATATAGATATATATATATCTATATATATATTTATATATATATAAAACACTTTTACAATAACCGGAGGGATTAATTATAAGGTAACGGAGAAAAATTTTTAACAGCAACAGATGACACCACAAAGCTATTAACACGACAACGATGAAAAATCTCTTAATTGTGTCATAATTAAAGCACTTTACAGACAAGAAAAGGCATAAGGATTTCCGTCCATGATAGTTATTTTGCCCTAGTAAACGCCTAAACATACGAAAAAACACATTAGATCATACATACATACACACACATATATAATATTATATATATATATATATATATATATATAATATATATATATATATATATATATATATACAGATACACGTGTCTGTGCTTAACACATTTAAGCATAATCACAGCTTCTCTTTGACTTGAACATTCCATAATGCCTTTCTCCTTGTGGAGAGATTGCTCCTGAAGGAAGAGACTACCAGCACAATACCGCCAAAATGAACCCAAAGTTCTGAGTTAGTTGTAACTTGCACGGAATTCAAGGAATGCCAACTGCACAGGAATATCATTTAACAACAGTTTCATATCCCTGAAACCTTGGGGAAATGAGCGGACGAAGCAATTTGCCGCCAAGTGTGCTTCCAGAGGAAACCCAGGCATTGTCGAAATACCGCAGTTACGAGAACAATTAACGTAACTGTACTGCTGTTTTCCAGACATGCCCGCGCACGCGCCATATCGTCGGCAGACGGGACCGAACTCCGGAGTCGTTGATGGCCACTTATATATACCCAGTCTCTTGTTGACCACCTTTTCCCGGGGAGGGAGACGGCACATAGGAAATTCATAGGTTGTTGAAGAAGAGTTGATGAACCTCAGATAACGGTTTGTCTGTGTGTGCACGTCGGGTTCGCCATCTGGTTTGAGGGCATATTAAAACCTCGAAGGAAAGATGCATGCGGCGGGGGATGTTACGTGGTCACTTCCGCAGTTGTTGTTGTCTTTCGGGGAACTCGCCGAAGGTTGGGAAAGTTTAGTTCCGTTAACTCGAGAGCAGACGGAGGGCACAATTTGAGAGACTCCCTCTTCTTTCGCGAGGAAGGAAAATGAAGAGTTACGTTATTTTTACTCAGATTTCCCATGCCAGGCTTATCTGTTACATATTCGATAAATAGGCAGGAATTGTTGTCACAGATATGCCAGTATGCGAGTTTGTGTTTGTTTGTATTTACAAGCCTGAGTGCACACCTATTTTTGCAATGGTATACAAAAGCGCATCATGTTATATACATATATATATATATATATATATATATATATATATATATATATATATATATATATGTGTGTGTGTGTGTGTGTGTGTGTGTGTGTAATACATTAATGTATATATACATATATACATCCACTGTAGCAGGAGGGAACACGTGCTTGAGAATATCCTTAAATCCAAAGTGATATATAAATATATATAACTGTATATATACGAAATTCGTGTACACAAGGTATACATATTATCTCCTTGAAACAGTAAATTATCTAGTTTTTAGCTCAGATGCGTTTCAGTCTATTAGATTATAAGCAATGCCTAACATAGATGCTTAGCGCAATATTAATGAAGCGCCTCATTGCCGTGATCGGTATGGTCTTGACCTGCCACCTCGGTGGCCGCGAGTTCGATTCTGGGGCATTCCATTGAGGTGTGAGAGATGTGTATTTCTGGTGATAGAAGTTCACTCTCGACGAGGTTCGGAAGTCACGTAAAGCCGTTGGTCCCGTTGCTGAATAACCATAATGGTTCCATGCAACGTAAAAACACCATACCACCAACAACAATATTAATGAATTATATCTTAACAAGTCCGCCCAGCTTATCAGCTTTATCATGAAACACGTTATCATTTGCGTTTTAGAAATAACGCTAGGGAAAGACATAAAATGAAAGAGAAATGGGAGAGAGGCATTTCTAACTCTTATTATATATTGTTAGTTTATTTACCATTTTCTTTTGGTTATTTCAACAGACAGTGCGGGAATGACCTTCTACATTACGGGCTTTTTTTTTTTTTTTTTCAAATCTTAAACAACTATGTAATTATTATCATGAATATGGGAATTTTAAAAAACCTGTATGATTGTTATCCTGAATGGAGTTACTAGTTAATACCCACTATTTACAAAATATTAAGGTCAACTTTCATAATGTTAGGCTTTATTCATTTATTCCTGCTAGTGCTCCTTCGCTATTTATTCGCCTTCAATCACCAGTATTCATTTTTCCACAGCCTTTGCTTATTGTCTACTGTCGGATTATATATCTTTATTTTGACGGGCAGATGTTCGCACTGTAATCGTGGAATTGTTACTACGATTGATAATATTGTATATTATCACAGGCTTCGTGTTATCTAATGTCATATGCTGCTATGTATACAATAATAATAATAGTAGTAGTAGTAGTAGTAGTAGTAGTAGTTGTTGTTGTTGTTTCATATACCACTGCTACTCTCATTATCAAATGACTGGATGGCTGTGTATTGCAAGTACCGTCACCAATACTCAATGCTCTTGCTATATAATCTGGCTGAATTGTAGGTACATTCTGCGTTCTGTTTGGCGCTTAGCTAAAATTAGGTCTTTTATTATCATTATAATAAAAAATGACTTCAACAGTAACAACAGTAACAATCACATTTTTGGTCATTTTTTGCAGAAATCTTGTGCCACTTAGCCACATGATTAGTTTCCTATTTCTACTCTAATCGTAATGTCAACAAAAACCAAAAGTGAATACGATCCAGTCTCAAATTACAATAGTTTTACAAACTGCCCCTGTAAATATTTTGAGGCATCTGAGGATATACTTATTTTTTTTAGTAACTTGCACATTTATCTTACATTCTTCAATGAATCGCTAAATTTGTCTCTCTCTCTCTCTCTCTCTCTCTCTCAGCAGTGTCCTTTGACCATTCCGCTGCTCCGTAAATTCCTGTATGGTACGAACGGAAACCGCATCTTCCCTGGGACTTTCAGGGCACCTTAGGAAATCATATTTTCAACTGCGGTTACCATTACATCACCCTTAGAATCCTCGGGGATGAAAGAGTCCTTTTTTTTTTTTTGGCCTGCAGCATCAAGGCAGTTTCCCTTTTCGTCTCCTTTCCCTTTGGCGAACTGCTTGCCAGGGGGTGAACTGTAACTGTACTTTGGAGGACTTCTTGGAAACGTTTGCCCTTCACAACTTCAAGTGAAGAAGAGCTCCCATCTGTTTCCTGGTGGTCACACAGAGAGAGAGAGAGAGAGAGAGAGAGAGAGAGAGAGAGAGAGAGAGATTGCATTTGAATCCCACCCCCTCTAGACCTGGGACAGGCAAACTTACGTCTAGCGCTGTGTGCCTCCTTATTATCTTCTTTATTTTTCTTCTCTAAAGAAATCTTTTAGACGGCGTAGTGGAAAAAATTTGCTGCCAAGGATACCGGCAATTTCGGATACGGCAATCATTTTTATGTATATAATGAATTTATTTTCGGTGCTTGATAACGATAATGGTGGCGGGTCCACAAAAATACAGCTATGTGAGAGATGATGGTTCTTTATTCATATCAGCAGCTTTCGAGCCCTGTGCTACGTTCATCCCCAGTCAAGTACATGTATTAGTAGTAGTGTTACTAAAAACTTAAATAACAGCTAAATTTTTAGTATAAGCGGAAACAGAAGTCAATGAAGCGTTTCATAGCGTACGATGTTTTGGAGACATTCATACCGGAAAAGGACGAGCGGTGAAAATGCATTTGTGTGACACAGATGAGGCCAAGTTTCTACTAACTGATAAAGAAGACTTTCAAATTAACTTGAAGCAAGTTTCATATAGTTTCATTAGTCTCCTAAAAAGTTTTTTTTTTTTTTTTTTAATGAACTGATCCCCTAAAATTAACAACAACAATGGGGAAACAAATCCACAGTTATGTAAATGTACATATATTTAAATTTAAAACTTCAAGGATAGCTTTCCGAAAGTGATCCTTAAGTTTTAAATTCAGATATATGTACATTTACATAACTGTGGATTTGTTTCTCCATTTGAAGACTCGTGCTACTATGAGAATTTTCTAAACAACAATGATAATAATAATCAGTGTTCTTCTCGATAATAGACTTTTCGCTTATTAATGTTTTGACCCTCGTCTTCCGACTCTCATATTAATATTAATGAACTGTTAGGTGAATCATCTTAACTGCAATCTCCATCTCGGGAAGGTTAGTTTGGAACTGTTGTACATTTTCATGGTCATTAATCAGTCGTACAGAATTTAAGATATTTTCTTGTTTCTTTACATTACAATGTATTTTCCTAACCAAAAATTAAAGAGACATAGTTTGGGATAAAGGTATCTTAGCCCTTACCATTTTAGTTTAGTTTTCCATTTGCACCGGCTAGTTATTCAATATGTTTTTTTACATTTATAAAAATCCTGTTGCCATGACCTGCTGTGGCAAAGGTTGATATCAGGACTGCTAGTCAAACTATCAAGCTTACTGATGTTGTTCTCATTAATTAAAAAAAGAGAAGTTAGATTTTAAAAAATCAGACGTGACACATGAAAATGTGAGACATGAGCCTGTGAGTATTAAAAATGTACGTAGGCAGTTCATGGAAAGACCATCCAACGTTAAATATAACACGGAGAAGAAAGTTTTTTCTTGCAATCTTGTGTTTGAAATTTTCATTTTCAGACAAATTTCTGTGTGCATGTCAATTTTGTGGCCGTGGGCTTTCCTTTGCAATTTTACTTTAAGGAAAAGCCTAGAGGACTCTAGTGCATTTACTGAAGACCGGCAGGACTCGGATTGAGAGACGTTAATGAAGTTAAATATTCTCTCTCCCTGAATCTCCGAATTATTTGCATTGAATTATATTGCCTGTTAAATATTCTTGAAGTAGTATTTGAGCATATGAACATTTTTGCAGGAACAACAAACAGCTAATGTTTTTTTTATGATTATTTGTGGCATAAGTGGCCCATCGCACAATGAACTTTGATGTTTATTTTCTGCTTTTATAGGTAGGGTCTAACGGTCCCATTAACCTGATATATATAATGACCACCTAACAAAAGGGGAAGCAATAACAAAATAGCTGCACCGACCTACATAGATGGTTGCTCGCATGCAAGATGACAGCAGCGGCGTCTACACAATGCGATTCCCAAGTAGCCAGACCTTTGTGTTATTCGCATTTTTACATGTTTTTTACGGCTGCTGCATTGGCTTTTATGCCCATAGAAGAGGCATAAACTCTGCGTTGCCTCTCTCTCCCAATGAACTTTTACGGTTGTGTTATACTTCACTCATTTCCTGGTGGGCGGCTGCCTGCCTGCCTGCCTGCCTACCTCGCCCATTTAATTAATGCCCGTGACGGGGCGTATAGGAACCAAGGCACTCCTGAGGAATTTGAAATATCTGGTAATAGTCTCGGATTTTAATGTTTGGCTTGGCAAACAGATTTGCCTGTATCATGTATTGATATTTGACAACCATGTCAGAGAGCGAGAGAGAAGAGAGAGAGAGAGATTTGACAACCATGTCAGAGAGAGAGAGAGAGAGAGAGAGAGAGAGAGAGAGAATATTCGCAACTCAATTATGCATAGCCCATATTTGATATTGTCCTGCTAAATTGAAGACTGTTTTGTTTTGTTTAGTATTCTGAACATCACCGACAACAACAGCAATAACAATACTATGACAATAGTTAACTGATCTCACTTCAAACATGAGACTTTGGTTGGCATGGAGACACAAAGGCTCAAGTTTATCTGCATTTATACAATCACAATAAATTCATTTGAACGGTGAGTTCATGTACTAAGTTATACAATGGGTTAAACATTAACAGTTATAGTTTTACTATTCGGATAAAACAAATAGGCATGATACATCAGAGCATCTGAAAATTCGCGAGTAAGGTCCAGGGAAAATTAAGATAAATATATCCACGGTAAACGACTTTACTATCAGCGACCTCCACTGAAATTTATGGCTTCGAAGATATGTGTGTGTATGTGTGTGTGTGTGCGTGTGTGGAGGAAGTGGCATATCTCCAGTATCGGCTTACGTTCTCATTTGCATATCCTAATGAATGGCGTTAAATGCTGCTTAACAGACAGAGAGGGAGATTTGTCGCATTATTGTGTTTTTAGTCTCAAGAGATTTGACTGGAAAACGTCTACTCTATTTCTGATAGTGGTCACATCCTTATTTGAATCTTGCGTCTCTTCCTCTCAAAACAAGGATACTTCTTATCCTTTTCAGGAATGAGCATCCTTAGAATAATCGCAATGCAAACAGGGCGATCAAAACAAACAAAAACTGTGAGCGAGAGCTTTGAACTTCCTTGTAACCCCAACCCACCCAAGAAGACGTATATGGGGCCGCCCCCAACGAGAGTTACAAAAACAGCCCCCGAATAATCCCCCCTCACTGTTCCTTCCAAGGAAGAGAGGTGGAAGAGGAAGAGGAGGCTAGGGAGGAGGAGGAGGGGAGGGGGAGGAACGGAAGAGGAGATGAAGGAGGAGGAGGAGGCGTATTCTTATTCCTCCTCCTCCTATTTCTCTTCTCCCTTTTCTTTTAAACCCGGGTGGTCCACTAGGATCATTGAAGATTAAGGGAAAATGATGGACAGGTTACGCCCTCTCTCTCTCTCTCTCTCTCTCTCAAATAGTGGGTGTTCGTCTGGAAATACACCACACACACACACACACATTCGCACGTGCAAGCACGCACACAAGCATGCTAATATTGTTCACTGCTTTCTTCAGGTTCATCCAGAACATTTAATGGCGTGACTTATGTGATATATGTAGTATGTATATATGTATGTATGTATGTATGTATATAATTTGAAAATTTGAAAGCAAAGAAAATAATATTCGCACAGAAAGGATTTTGGCCAATACGAGCGGCGGCTATCATTGTAATCTGATCATCGATTCTTCTCTGTAACCCAACCGCGGCTTATTCATATTTAGCTGGCATGATTGAACAGTACTAACAATATCCAGTTATTGTACGTCAGAGGGACTGCCCGACAGTCACCTTAGAAATTTAGGCAGTTATACAGAAAGTTGATTCCTAAGAGGCTTTTCGTTTGCAAAAAATCCTGCCTATATATATATTATATATATATATATATATATATAATTAATAT
>NC_061096.1:57999580-58067080 GCF_015104395.2 Macrobrachium nipponense
TCCGACAGTTCCTTAACCTACCTTGAACAACAATAAAGTAACTTTAGTGCCTTTGCCAACTGACTTCTGTCCCTTCGTACAATGAACATCTTTCTGTAATCACAAGTCAAAGTGTATAGGTTCGTTAGGGCATTCGACATCCCATCTTTTCGATTTTATTTCGTTAAATTGATTAACGTTTATGTGTTGGTAATCGTCTGCTTGGTTGTCTTGCACATCAACCGTGCTTCTGATGTCTAGACCAGTCCCTTACGACGCTCCTGATTGGCTGTTGATAAGCCAATCACAGGGCTGGAAACTCTCAGTCTCTCTCGAGAGAGTTCACATAGGCATTATGTATGTTCCACCTCTCCTGAGGGATACGTCTTTCAAAAGTATCCCTTAGCAGAGGTGGAACATACATCCTGCCTATGTGAACTCTCTCGAGACTGAGATTTTCCAGCCCTGTGATTGGCTTATCAACAGCCAATCAGGAGCGTCGTAAAGGACTGGCCTAGACATCATCAGATGCACGGTTGATGTGAATCTACTATAGCAAGACTATCTACATCCAACAGTCTTGGAATTAAATGTCTTTGCTTGATGGTGTACTCAGACACTCTATCTTTTACTCCTATATTAATTTCCATAATTAATATAGAAATAAGGCTCATTCATACAATAAAGTTTAGTATATGAATTCATGGCCTTTTACCTCAGTCCGTAAAGCATCTATGCTTAGTATGTATAATAGGCTCATTCGCGTCTTTTGTTGAATTTTCTATATGCAGGATATCTGCTCCTCCATTACCAGGAATTCTTTACGACATGATCAATTTTCTAACAGTTTCACGCAGTTTGCTATGAACTGATTCTATGCCTAATGATCCCTTGCTCCGTCCAAGGAAAGCAGGATCGGCATGCCATCGATGCATAGATTTGCATTACGTACCTCAGTCAAGGGAAATTCTATTCGTTTTCTGGTTCTAAGGACTATGTAGGAAAGTTATAGCAATTTCAAGTACGGTATTGACTCCCTGTACAAAATGACCGTAATCTCTCCAACTCGAGTGGTCCTTCACTTCGCTGGCAGACTCCACACCTGCCTTTGTGTCCTGGAAGGTCCCTCCTTCCTTCCTACACGTCCTGAACCTGGCCAGTACGCCGCCCGTTTCCAGGCTACTTGGCGTGGACAACCGCTCTCTCCTCCATTTTCCCATCCACCCACACAGTTTTCTCTCCCACTGTCTTTCTTCCTCTTTAGTTTCTCTTTTACTTATTTATACCTGAGGATTCTCTCCTATTATCTGGGGGTATTACTGCCCAAGTTCACGCTGCAGCAGTTTCCCTTCACACCTTCTTCTTCGCCCTCGCTTTTTCTCATGCTGACCACCACCGACCCGGGTATGCGGTTCCATGCAAAGTTTGAAATGTGTTGACCGTTACTTCCTTAACATTTACATATGTATATCTTATCGGCACATTTATTTACATCCATGACTGAAATATCTCTGTGTATGCATATAACGCATGGCAGTTGTGAACTAGTGACTTTTTATTTTTGTCATTACAAACATTAAATCACAAATACCCCATAACATCGCATTCAGCGTTATTGATCTACGTGATTCGATATTTGTGAAGGTAAATACACTGTAATACAGTAAATGTGGCAAAATATAATAAAAGTCGTGGTAGGTCCATCTTGTTCCACGAGGAAAGTAATTTATTTTGTTTTTCGCATCCCAAACACCTTACCCTTCCAGCGTTACACCTTCCTCCTCCTCCTCCTCCTACCGCTCTTAGCAGGTTCTCCTCCTCCTTACCCTCCTCAGTGGGAGGTTCTTCCCATGAGAGAGAAAGTGTAATGGGTACGTAACGTGCAGCAATTGTGCGTGTGAGAACTACCCCCCCCCCCCCCCCCCCCCCCCCACACCAGTAAACACACATTCACACACCTGCCCTTTTGTCGGGAGTTCCTTTTCCCTTTCCTGAACAGCTGGAATTCTCATTTGCCTGATTATGGCTGTTTGCGTGTGTCTGTCACATTTACCGTCTATTAGGCAGATATTTACGTCCGTTACGTTATTCTGTTCGTTGGCCTTGGTGAGGTTCTGCCACTCGGAAGGACTCAAGATTCCGAACTGTCGTCTCTTCGTCTATTTATTTATCTGTTTGCAGGAGTTATAAGTGTTTTGATATACAAAGATGATTGAAAACTTGTATTTTATTCATATCAAATGCAGTATTGGTAGCAGCAGTAGAATTATGGCTATGATTACTAATGTACTTATACGTATATACCGTCAAAAATTGCTGTAATTTACGGTTGATGATCGAGACGTCAATTTTCGACTTGAGAGACCTTTCGAACTGTCTGGAATCTCAGACCAAGGTACCTGCGTTCTGCCTAATTATACAGGTGCAGTGTTGACAGTTGACCCCGTGCTGTTTTACGTGCGACAAGGTTAAATGTGGAGGTTATGATCGAAGGAAATGGCTTATAATGCAGAAAAAAATGAAAATACTTAAATTTTACTAAGGGGGATTATTATTAGTATATTTCTTGTTATTACTGTAATAAATAAATATTTTGTTAGTGTTGAAACATATTTACAAATAACGTAGTAATGCAACTTACAATACGAAAAGAATATACTAATGGACTTCAATAGGGCTATTACTTATAATCTCCGAACGGATCAAGAAGGGCTATTGCTTATATCTCCGAACCGAGAGCAATGATCCGCAAAAGACAAAACTAACAAAATAGTGACAAAATAGACAAACGATGACAGCTGGACCTTTGAACTTCCTCATATTTTTGGATGAAGTTTCCACTAAAATTTGTCTGGAAATCAAAATACGAAAGACGAGAATTTATCTCGGCTTGTACGTAGTATATTCACCTGTCGGAGTTAGACATTAACCATAGCTACATTTCTCTCTCTCTCTCTCTCTCTCTCTCTCTCTCTCTCTCTCTCTCTCTCTCTCTCTCTCTCTATCGTTTTTTGGGCTGAAAGATATTACGTAATTACTGGTCACGTGAAAATACGAAGGTCATACAAAATAAGTTAATATGAAAGATAAGATTTCATCTCAGCTCAAACGGACACAATTCTATGTCTGCTGGTGTTAGATACTTTTACTGAAGACGAAATGGACCGATCCTGTTTTAACTGTGCAATATATAAAAAAATATTATTAGGGCTAAATACTTATGACTAGAATTCGCCCTCGACTTCTGTAATATCTAAATTTGGTGATTTATTTACAGAATGGAAATTTATTTATTAATTTTCTTTTATAAATACGAAAAAAGTTTACCATCTATTAATTTCATAATGATTATTTGATTTATTTATTTATTCATCTATTTATCTATTCTTGCTTTAAAATTAACACTAGCTTAACACTAAGGGATTCGTTTTCAGTGTAAAAGTTATACCATCTGCTAGGACTTTTAAGAAGCTATGTGTATCTTCCCGGAAGAGAAGGAACCCTTTCTTGTTGTTGGACCTCTCTCTCTCTCTCTCTCTCTCTCTCTCTCTCTCTCTCTCTCTCTCTCTCATTCATACACACGCACACACACAAGGACACAAGGATAACTAACCAGTATTTCGAATGCATGCAATATTTCAGTAAACGATAACAGATATACAGGCAAATAGATAGATGTTATAAATTTGTGTGCAAGAACGCATAAAGACCGTCGTTGTTTGATGGTTTGTTTTGTTTTCTATATATCCGCTAAGTATTGAAAAATTGACAATAATTATAATGAAGGCAAACGAGCACTTTGCACGTAAAACAAAATATATAATTATCTTGCTGGGTAATTTTGTAACCCGTTATATTTTACCCTTTAGGGAGATGAGCGTAACTATGGTACCATATGGATCTGTATAAAGGTACTTTATATCTATGTAAGAAACATTTCAACTTCTACTTGAAAGGAAACGAATTCCAACAAATGACGAATCTTCATTATTACCTTTTCATAACTTATTTCACTTTAATGTGTGATTAAGTCCACTACTCTTGTCCAATAGCAAGAATTATAAAATCATCTGCAGTCCACCATATTAGCAACGATGGTACTTTTTTTTTTTTAAAGTAACGAATCTGCCTCCGACTCCAAAAGGTTTCGATTCCTCTCTGGTGTTCCTCAGTTCGCTGTCCACGTGGGACGAAAGCTGTAGTCGTTTTACAATGTCATCTTTAAAGGCGGTAAACAGGAGGCAAGGAAGGAACCAAACATCCGCGCAAGGAGGATTTTCACATGAAATGGAGATGTCATCACCTCTGCTGCCTTGTTTCCGTTCTCACGACGTCTCCTCTCTCTCTCTCTCTCTCTCTCTCTCTCTCTCTCTCTCTCAAAACTAAGTGATAATTTGACTCGTTCTGTTTTGCTAATTTTTTTTTTTGCCGGAATTGTCTATTTCTTTTAATAATAAACATTAATCTTTTAAAGTATTTTAATTAGGGTAGCATTAATAACATAAAGGATTTTATCCATCGTGTAACTATTTTTAACAAAATATTCAATTTCCTTTTAATTTCTTGACTGGATAATAATTACATCTTAAAACTAATAGAAATAAATGCTATCCAATTTGAAGTTGAACCTTACAGACAGATCGGAAATCATATTGATGCAATTGTAAATGTTATTTCCAGTGCACTTTTCAAGGGGATGGCAAATTCTTTATATCTTTTTTTACTTCGAGTTAGGATATGCAATACTCGGGATATATTACCTTATTGGAATTGTTTCGATACCAAGACTAAGAATGTTATCATCACAAGAGATTAATAAATGTGCTATATCCTTATCACAATGATAATTGTCATTACTATTGTACTCATACCGTCAAAAATGAGGGTGAATTATGAAATGACTGAATCCCGGCCATAAGGACACTACGTACCATTGGAATTTGACCAGACTGTGCGAAGGCAGGTCTAATCGTGGAATCTATACAGCAAGATTATAATCATCATTAACCTAATTTGTGTAATTGCTTTGCTCTATTGCTCTAATAACTTTGAGGTGGACGAGAATTCGAGTATAAGGAGGTACACTGAAACAGCATAATTAACACCTGCAGCCATCCAATTTGAAACGAGAACACTTTCGGAACCCGAGTACAAGAGGTACAATTATCCAGATTAAAAAGACGGCGAGAAAAGGAGAGCTGCTTTCGGTGGGAGGGTCCGAATTGCGCTGCACCCATAAACCGGGCCTGGCGTTGGTGGGTGTTCCCTCCTCAGCTCCCCTGGAAGAACACTAATTGGAATTGGATGAGCGCTTGCTTTGTAGCCAGTCATCTCAAACATCACCGAGGAAAAGAGAGATTAGGAAGATTAATGATTTATTGGGGCGTCGACGGATGCCTTAATGAATTCGACTTTAACCAGGCCTTAAAATAGTTTCCCCCCCCCTTTCCATACAATCAAGTCCTAATGGAAAACGGACGCGTTTGTGATCCACGACCGCCGAAAGGGAGGTCCTGAAGGCAGGGGGCTGAAGAGGTGACCCGGCCGACTTCTTCCAGTAATGAATCAAAGGGGATCGATACCAAATTGCTGGTCAGGTTTTCCGGAATTGTATTTATCTACGGCGTTCACCTGTAGCGATGCTAAATGACTGTTGGTTCTTGTAGCCGCTAATGGGGATACATTATTTGTTATACGGTACTGCCCCGCTCTCACAAACTGATATTCTTCCAGGACAGCTTTCATTTTGTTTATTTCCCTTCTGGTTCCCTTCGTTGTTTACGAGTGAAGGTATTGGAATAATTCTGCTCTGGAACCGAATTTTGTATACTTCACTCTAGAGCTCTATGACGAATTTTGGTTCATTACTGAAGTGAATATTTTTAGTTCCTTAGGATGCAGATTTGTTTAGTGCGTTGATAAAATCAGTCATTTCAGGCGCAGTTTGAAGGTATATTCATTGGCATCTTTCAATTTCTTGTGTATGTTAAAACGAAAATCAAAGCTTACTTATGCATTTGATGAATCAGATATAAAAACCCAGATCATTTTAAGATTCTTGATTGCCGAACCAGAACTTTGACTGTTGAAAACAAACTGGGCCATCATCTTGCATTTGTTGCCTGGGCAGTTAGCTAGGACTTTTTAATGATTGCACCTGAGAGTTCCAACCTTCTTTGCAACTATAAATGGGAACTAAATCTGGAGGGACTTGTTTTTTCAAATCCTTTCCGAGGAAAATTTGCAATCCATCATAATAATTCCAGCATCACAATTAAGATTACTTTTACAAATTTGTTTAGAGAATGAGCTATATGTTACATTTCCATGTTTAGAAAAAAAAAAGAACGTCCAGATTCAGCATCTTCTGCTGTAAACTTTTCTGCTGTAAACTTTGATAGTTCTGTTAGCCTTAATTTTTGTATAATTATCAGGCTTTTTTTATTTGCCAGTTACAGTAAAGAGTTAGAACATATATATAATCTTTTCCTTTATACCGTATGTCTTTTCGATTGGATATTCAAGCCGAATAGCATTTGAAAAGAGTATGGAAGGAAATATTCTACAATTCACCCAGGTTTAGGATTTTA
Organism: Macrobrachium nipponense; assembly: GCF_015104395.2. Classification (NCBI taxonomy): domain Eukaryota; kingdom Metazoa; phylum Arthropoda; class Malacostraca; order Decapoda; family Palaemonidae; genus Macrobrachium; species Macrobrachium nipponense. The sequence continues at coordinate 58,006,150 of NC_061096.1, forward strand.
TATATATATATATATATATATATATATATATATCATATATATATATATATATATCTATATATAATCAGGGGAGTAAAGGCGAACTTAGTGCACATCACATTCTCATCCAGATCAAGGGCAGGAATTCAGAAGCAGAAGACACAGTATCCATTTATTCCAAGCTTTCGTGATTCATAATCACATCATCAGGGATAACTACAACGATAAAATACATTATATCAATATAAAATTAAAAGAGCTATATACAAGACTTTAATTTAAAAAGCGGACGCAGGAAACTGATAAAAACAAAATAAAAAATATAATTGTTAAGAGCAGAAAACAAACGTGAACAAAGACGCACTTGGAAACAAAATAGTAAAATTCAGAACACATACTTAAATACAGACACACTTTAAAAAAATTACTAATAATAAATGAATAAAACACTGAAGGTTAACGTACCATTACAGAGGAGAAAGACGCACTAAGAACAAAACATACAAAAATTTTTCGAGAGAGGCAAAGAGTTAAGAAAGTTTGTATAACCAATGATCTTAAAATCTTCATTATATACGTAGCCATACAATTAAAGGCAAAACCGAAATCATCTATGAAGATTTTAAGATCATTGGTTATACAAACAACCCACAAGAACTACTTATCCTTGAAACATTAAATATTAAACAACGAGTTCCTTCTCTGAACTGCCAAACAACCGCTGTTCCCTTGTATCTTTCTTAACTCTTTGCCTCTCTCGAAATTTTTTTTTATGTTTTGTTCTTAGTGCGTCTTTATCCTCTGTAATGGTAGGTTAACCTTCAAGGTTTTATTCATTTATTATTAGTAATTTTTTTTAAGTGTGTCTGTATTTAAGTATGTGTTCTGAATTTTACTATTTTGTTTCCAAGTGCGTCTTTGTTCGCGTGTGTTTTCTGCTCTTAACAATTTTATTTTCTATTTCGTTTTTATCAGTTTCTTTCGTCCGCTTTTTAAATTAAAGTCTAGTATATAGCTCTTTTAATTTTATATTGATATATTGTATTTTATCCCTGATGATGTGATTATGAATCACGAAAGCTTGGAATAAATGGATACTGTGTCTTCTGCTTCTGAATTCCTGCCCTTGATCTGGATGAGATATATATATATATATATATATATATCTATATATATAATATATATATATAGATATATATATGTATATATATATATATCTATATATGTATATATATATATGATAAATTTATAAATTTTATGTTCAGAAAGGCAAGTTAGGTCTGGTAGTCAAATATAATTTTTGGGGAGGTTTTTCCGTCTCGTGTTACGTGCTTTACGAATATGCGCAATAGATTAAGGTCATAATTCAATTGCAGCAGCCACTCACGGACAGTGACGCACAGATACAGAGGTGCATCTTACCTACATCAGATAAGATTCAGAGCGTATTTCTTAAACGCAGGGTCTGACATCGAAGGGTTTTTATAAATATTGTGTCTGAAACAAATTGATCGTCGATAAACATAACGTACGAAATAATATTTCAGGAACATTAAATAAAAAATCTGGAGTTTCTTGAACACTGGCTACAAAATCTGAGTAACTTAGACTGAAAATGTAGTAATCTCAAGAATACTGGGCCCAAAATCTAGAAATCTATTTCTACACTGGGTCCAAAATTTACGAATTCTAAAGGCCTGTCCACACTAGGAAACATTGTTTGCAAACAGTTTTTCCGCATATTTGTTTCCCGTCCAGAATGGAAAACATTTAGTGTGTCTGTGTGTTTGTGTATGTATATATACATAAATATAATGTATGGATACTGATATGATATATATATGGTTTAATATATATATATATATATATTATATGTATGTATGTATGTATGTGTATGTATGTATGTATGTATATGTATACATGCATAAATGTATATATACACATGTACAATGTATATATAGATATATAGATATGTATGTATCTATTTTCAATTCCGCCAGAAGCAAGTCAGCATGACAAGCTCCTTTTCTAAAAACTTCCTTACCCCTCTCTTTTTATTTCTCTTATCCCTCCTCGAGTGCATTAAAATAGTCAAGTAGAATACAGAAGCTACTGCACGGACAACCATACTGACGACAGCTGAGGTCCGGACAGGAAACATTGTTTGCAAACAGTTTCCTAGTGTGGACAGGCCTTAAGAGCGTATCGTATAAAATGTGGGAATTTCATCATGAGCTTTGGGTCTACAACCTTGGAATCTCAACACCAGTTTACGAAAACCAAAAGAAAAAGATTTGATTTGTTCACAGGTGAATATCCCACATGGCAGTTGTTTTTTCGCGAGTCAGAACTGAAACTTTATGGAATGTTCCGAGAGAAGGCGGCTGAGAATCTCCTTGTGCATATGAAAAAATATTCGCACAGACTGACATCTACTAATCAGAATACACTCTTTGTATTATATAGAGGTACGGGAATGTTTAGAATTATTATTAATTTTTTCGAGTATTTTGAATCTAGATATCACGTGAATGAGAAGTACTGAGTTGGCAGAAAATATAGATATGAGAAGACATCTGTGACAACTCCTAGCACCATTAAACTACTATTGAAAATACGAGACCATATAAATGAATGATTTTTCTCGCAGTCATAATAAAATTGCTATGAAGATTAAATCAAGCTTACGAATGTGTGACAGTGCTGAGTTTAGAATCAATATAGTAATACTTTATACATATAAAGACGGGAATACAAGTTATAATAAGCATTAATTAAAAAACCAAGACACGGGTAAATGACGCCTCAAACTTAAAAGTATTATTTCATATCCTATTAAACTAGCGATTATCAGTGATAAGAACACTGAAAGGAAAAATAGTATACGCTTCTAAAGTAGAAGGAATAGTGGCCATTCTCGAACTCCGCATAACAGGCTACACTGCCAAACTCTAGCCTAGAGGAAAGTCCTCTGGCACGTCGAGGGCATTCAAGTATCACAGTCAGTATGGTCACTCGTTTCCGGAAGCAACGGTAACGAGGACGTGCCCGAGCGTTTCAAATCGTCCGGTGCAGAGAACGAAGCTCGTAAAAGTGTCCAGCAAATTTCCCCCAGTCCTTGTCATGCTAATGACATAACTGGCCTCTCAAGCTCACCTCTCGTTATTCATTAGCAGGGGTCGGTGTTAATGAAGACAACCAACCAGAACACGGCCGCCCGCTCCCCATCCCGCCCACGGCCTCCCAACTCCCGAGATGTCTGGCAAGGAAGACCTCACACACGGAGATAATCATTTGGAATTTTTCGTTAGGTAGAGATAATTATAGATTTCTTGATGATCACATGTAAATGAATCAGGAATTGGAACCTTCATTACTATTGTTAGTATTATTGATTTCGGGTTCAATCGATGCTTTCATCACTGGCGAAGATCTCTTTAATGCGAAGCTAAGGTTCAAAAACAATAATTTATAATAATATTCCAATGAAACTGTACGTACATGCATCTGTGCTGAAAATAACTCATGTTTTCTTAACTTTGAAGGATTTTCCATAAAGGCCTTAGATTTGAACCAAACAAATTTCATGGTATTCACAAGTCTAAGACAATACTGCATTTCCCAGTACCTATAATAAAAATAGTAGTGATTACAGATAACCGAACCAACAGCAGTATTATTAATTAAAACTAGGGTAAACCAAAAATCTCTAACCAGGTTGAATAAAAATGATCACATCGCAAAATTTCGTAGTCATGCTCAAAAAAGATCCCTACCTGCGTTTGACACGCATGCGTTACTAATGTTTTGCTGTAATTCTGTACTAGGTTTTTTTTTATTGGGCAATACAAGATTCTGCGATACATTTCAAGGTGACCTCACTTTAGTTCCTCCTTCAGTGATGGCAGTAAAGCTGATATCACGGTCGAATATATACATACATACATACATACACACCCACATATATATATATATATATATATATATATATATATATATATATATATATATATATATTATATATATAATGTGTGTATGGAAGGGTGCGGGGTGGGGGAATTGGGTGATTGTATATTTGAGTCTGGGTGTGAAAAAGGGCTAAATCAGTTCAGTATAACTAGACAATGTTTATCACAACTAAAAATGTAGTCGTCATTATTATTATTATTATTAGTATTATTTACAATGGCAACAGGGTAGGATATAATACTGCAAAATAGAGATGGGAACCTATGCATTAGATGCGTTAATTGATGTCCTAAAACGAAACTCGTAGTAATCCCTTTTGAATGTTTTCAACTTCACCCTGTTTCTTGGGAGAGGAGCTTATTCAGAGGGTCTTCGCTTCAAGACCCAAAGTTACTGGGAAGACTGTTAGCCTCGTTCAAAACACTTTAATAGATTCAGTATTTATTCTTAACTTTTCTTAATATTGTTTTTATTTCACTCATACAAACTATAAATAATAGTAAAGGTACGATCTATACGAACTTTTATGGAATTTTTAGAGTAAAAAAATATGTAGTTATGGCCAAATGCGAATTTCCTCTTTTTGAAATTAGTGAGATAAACTGCAAATTCCAATGTTATAACTAAAATGACTGGGCAAATATCTTCAACCGAATATTGGCACTTTCCCATTGTTCTTTGATGGTTTCATAGAAGACCTTCGGAATTTCGTGAGGTTTGATGGAAATAATGTTTCATAATGGCAAGCAGCGCTGAATGACCTTTGCAGGTCCAGCGCTTGGGCTAAGCCCTAAATTCCATAATCAATCAATCAAAACAATCATAATGGCAAGTGAGCAATCTTAGCCTGAAGCAATTAGATTGTCTCTGGCCAAGTTTCACTAGAGATGTACAACATATATGAGAGATGATATAGATGTCATTTTTTATTTTTTACTACCCTATTTTCTAGAGGTGAACAAACTTTTTCCCACAGCACGTACTTTCCATAATGTGTTCTTTTTCTCTATATTTATTCACCTACAATTAAAAATATTAAATATAGTATATAGATTCCCCCACAAAATAAATCGTACGTCGTCTTCCCCCCCCCCCCCCCCCACAACAAAGTCTGTGTCGAAGTCTGATTCAGCAAGAGCGTCAAATAAGGTAAACAAAGGACGGGGCCCATCCCTTTAATGCTGAAGAGGAAATACCACTGTGAGTAATACGAGTCGGTCCCCAACCTCACCTTTTCCCTCCTTCCCTTCTCTTCCCACAACCCCCCCACCCTCCTAGGAGGAAGGAATTGGTAGCATTTTGTTGTTCCGTCCATCACTTCGGAAGGAACCCCGAGATCTCTCTCTCTCTTTCCCAATGCTCTCTCTCTCTTCCTTTTGGTGTCACCGACAAACAAACGACCCCGTGGATTGTGCGAGCGACGCATTCCTGCGCTAACCTTCGAGGGAAGCTCACACGGGTCCTTTCTTCCACCGACATAATCCTAATCTGTGGGAGAAAGACGGCCCAAGTAAAGAGACGGAGGAAACTAATAGGAGTAGGAGCAAGTGTAGGTGGGTAGCAAGACTGAAGAGAGGCTCCACTGGAAAATGAGATGGATGCGACACAGTAAACCTGAGAATGGAAAGGCGGATATGAGAAAAGCTTTCTCTCTCTCTCTCTCTCTCTCTCTCCGAGATCGTGGCACACCATGAGCTGGTGGCAAGTATAGTTGTGACACTGTATGGCTTACTTGGGATTTCCTATTTGTCATGTGTTGTCCTAACATCTACCTAGCGTCTGATCCATAGGGTTTAACGTAAAGCTTGTCAAGCGTGTTCACGAGAGAGAGAGAGAGAGAGAGAGAGAGAGAGAGAGAGTTTCGTCGACGGCCTCAACGAATAAACCCCATTAATTTTCGAAATGTCTAGACATACGTCGTCATGGCATGTGATTATGATTTCATGATTGCTTTCATTTTTTTCTTCACACTTCGAAGGATCCAAGATATTTCCGGAGATCCTCGAGTGACTTTTGCTGTTTTGAGAACTGATGAAGGGGGAAGAAGCATTTTCCTCTTTTCATTCGTACCCTTGTTGCGATGTTAAAGTAGGAATGTTCCCTCTTTGGTTTGGATCTTCTGAGGAATCCCGTAATACGATGTAATTTTCACGATTTAAACAGAATGGATCGCTGGTAATTGAAAAATATCATGCAAATACAGTAGAATCATGAATTGTACATAAAATATTTACATGCAAATGCTGCGCTGCTGAAGTATGGTAAGAAAACACTTATGTCCAAAATTTAATTGCTTTAAAATAATATAAAAAAAAAACTGACGAGAAAAAGATAAAAAAAAAACGAGTAAGATGTTTCGTTGTAAGCCGCAGAGTTTCGGGTGAATGTAGGTCAAAGATATTTGCAAGGTTATCGAAACATCTGCTTGCATATTGTCGCTGCCAAATATTGTATCGGTTGCTCATGTAATATAGACAATACAGTTCACCGGCGTGTTTTTATAAGTGTAAAAAACTCCCGATTCCTGCAAAGCGCTGTCAATAATAATAAACTGATTAACTTTTTCCTATTCTTGAAATCCAGAAAAGTATCCCGTTAGACCTTCGAGACACAGAGTGAGGCAGATGTTCCGCAAAAGCAAATAGTATCTGAAAAAGGGGCCGAACCTTCCAAATAACACGTCAACCTGTCAGTCACGTGGTCGTCAACCCTTCCTAGGCCTCCCGCTACTAAAGATACATTTCCGGGTCGTAATGCCAGAGGTGTTAACGACGAACCCACGACCTGTCTCCGGTTGTCACAAGATGGATTGCCAAGGTCAACTTGGGTCATACCAGTACGTCATAAGGTCAGGTCAAAAGCAACGAATCTGAAGCTTCGTTGAACGAAAATTACAGAGATATTCTAGACGTAAAGAAAATTATATGTTTAGTTTAGTGTACGCCAATCAATGTGTTCCCGCTGAAGATTTAGAAAGATTTAGAAGTTTTAGAAAGTCTCTCCCAGGTGAGATTCGAACACACACACCGGTTTAAAGCGGATCTAACTCTTCTAGATAGCAGGGTTCGAGTCCTACTTAGAAACGAAGAATTCCATCGGTCATTTCCTCTCAGATATCAAAAGTTTCAGTGGAAAGCGCATCCATGAATATGAGGAAAACACGATACTAAGAAGTTATTACAACCATTAAAGTGTAGGTTATTGAACGATATGTAGTAAATACATTGATTTTATCAATATTCATAAAATAAAATGTGAAGGTAATACCTACTTAAGTCACTGAATCTGCGGATATTTCAATAATCTTTATTTCAACAGAGTAGTTTAGGTTATTGTTCTCCTTTTCTAATGATAATGTTGTGTTGACATTTAATAAATAGAGAGAGAGAGAGAGAGAGAGAGAGAGAGAGAGAGTTACTCACATTACAATGAGAAACTTTCATATCCTAACTGGAGTTTGTGATAATCTGAGGCTAGCGTAATTAAGGCAAGATTAATCATGTCTGTTAATGTTATTCTTTCTCCCACCCGCCCCCGCCAACAACTGCGACCCACGGCTATTGCCTAACAACCAGGTCACCATAATGCTTCTTAATTAAGACATCCGAGGTATTGAATCGTCACCTACACTATATGTGAACCTGAGACTTATTGATTGCATGCCGGGAGTTCTGTCATTGCTGTATGTATGCATGTATGTATGTGTATATATATGTGTGTGTATTGCAATGGTCAGAAGGAAATATTCAAAGGCGTGAGTACCAAGCGCATTCGTATATTTAATATATACACTTCTTAAAGGTAAAGTACAATATGAAATACAGCTTATGGACGTCAAAAAGTTAACTTGAAGATGTAAACAGAGGGAAAAAGGGAATAAACAACAGCTTAAAAACAGTAACTAAGCAAACAGGTCCACACCCTAAGAAACTCCACATACATATGTTCAATTTTACTTTTTTGACCGTCCTTAAGCTGTTTTTCATGTTGTATTGTACCCTGAAGAAGTGTACTATAGTATATTAAATACACGAAAGCGCTTAGTACTTATACCTTCTAATATTTCCTTCTGACTCTTGCAGTACAGTTAGTCACGTGAGCCTTGTGACGGTATAGAAATATATATATATATATATATATATATATATATATATATATATATGTATATATATATATATATATATATATATATATATATATATATATATATATATATATATTAATATATATTATATATATATATATATATATATATATGTGTGTGTGTGTGTGTGTGTGTGTATTCATGCCATGATAAATCATACTTTATAAAGTATAATGTGCACATTTTCGTTTCTTTTAATATTATTCTATTAATCTGATGTACCACGTAAGAAAGGAAAATGCAAAACAGATGGACAGGCCACCGTCTGAAATGTATGCTTGTAAGTTTAGAACCCGCCAATTTATTTGCATGTTTTTCCTTGCTACAACTACTGATTTATTTTCAAGCTTGTTCCTCGATAATTACCTGTAAATGTCAACTACTTCAGCTTCTTATTCCTCAGACAAAACTGCGGTAGAGCAGGAATGTTCTGTGAGTGACTACTTTACTTTTAGACGTCTTGATGATATAGCTTAACACAAGGGATAAAAAAGAAGAAGCGAAGAATGATAATCTTCTGTGAAATAAGGTATTACCGAACCGGCGACAGTAATGATTTAAAGACATAACACAATCGTTTGTAGCGATCACCGGAATCGGCAGCGATGATAACAGTGATTTTCATCGGGGGATATCTCGTGGCGTCGCATCTGGTTTTCTGTCAGTCATCGTCTTACCTTACATTACTGCACGAGTCGAATATCATACTATGGATACTGGATGGTATGAATGCGCGAATGAAGGTCATGAAATGCGATTGGCTGATTTTATTCTGACATGATCCTGTGTAATCGTCCGCGGCTTTTGCAAATTCTACGGGATTCCACAACAATTATTTAAGAGAGATTCAGGGATGAACTCTGAGGAAAGGACTTCATCCTGGATTTGAATGCTTCGGCTAGGTTAAAAATGAAGTCTATCTTAGTTTAACCAGACCACTGAGCTGATTAACAGCTCTCCTAGGCCTGGCCCGAATAATTAGATATTTTTATGTGACCAGGAACCAATTGGTTCACTTGACAACGGGACCTACAGCTTATTGTGGGATCCGAACCACGTCATATCGAGAAAGGAATTTCTAATCAACAGAAATAAACTCCTCCGATTCCACGTTGCCAAAGCGGGGAGCGAACTCGGGCTATCAAATCGGTAGGCGAGCACACAACTGACTCGTCCTACAAGGAACTACTTCGGCTAGGTGGCTATATAAAAAAATTAAATATATGAAGATTCTTCAAGAGTGCTAGTTTACTAAATTAGACAGAAAGGGGAACCATTTGATCAAACTTAGCAGCAAACTGGATTCAGGTTTTCGCAGCAAAAACTCGGAATAATAATATAATGAATTGTGTGACATCTGGTTTGGTTTTTTTCTGGCTGTTCTTCAGATTTAATCTCAAATAAAAGCGGGTTCGTTAGATTGAACCTTGAGATGTCATTGCGTCTTATTGCAGACTTCTTTATCGATCTGCTAATCTTTTAATCTGCCTGTTTCTATCTTGAGAGATTTTATTATTATCATTATTATTGAACCAAACAAAAACTTCTTTCAGTTTTCTTCTGAAGATTGAAAAACAAACCCACAAAATCACTTTGTAACTTGTTTACTTCTAAGTATTTACATTTAGTTTTACTACACACTCGAGTACTTTCAGGCCCTGTCTCTGGCCCATTTTCAAGAGATGTTTGGGATGTTAGCCTGGGTCAAGGCCCAGCAGTCTTCTGGAATTTCTTCTCGTTGAGCTGTCATTGATGTGATGGCTGTTCTGGTTTCCTTGAGAGTTGCCAATCCCCTCTTGTCGCTCTGATATCCTGAGCTGATGGTCAATGGGATTAATCCTTGAGGTATGGGGTGTGGTCACCAAAAGTCTGTTGGGCAGGAAACCTAATCTCCAGGTCAGCAGGGTCAATCTTAGCTTCTTTTAATATCAAAGCTTGGCTTATGGGATCTTCTGAGGTAAAACCTTTGTTTCCTTCTATTACTTTAATCTCTCTGATGAGTGCACCTTCTACTACCCTCCTGTGACTAATTTTGTTGCTTTTGTATATAAGCCTACTGTTTTTGAAATCCATCCTATGGTCATTTTCCCAACAATGCCTAGTTATAGCACTCCCCTGAGAGTTAAGTTGTACTGCCCTTCTATGTTCTTGGACTCTCGTCCTTATTACCCTACCTGATTCCCCCACATATCTGTCTCCACAACTGTTGCAATTGATTATGTATACCCCCGCTACATCATCTGTATTACTGTCTTCTCCTTCCAATTTATTTTTACATACTTTGTTTTTTACGGTATTATCAAAGGTATATACAAATTTATATTTACCCTCTTTCATTTTTTAAGTGATTTGTTTCATCTTAGGCATAAAAGGGAGGGCAACTATTTTCTTGTTTTCTTTATTCCATGTACTCTCTACATTTGCTCTGTAAAAAAATTTTCTAGCTTTGTTGAGTGCCCTTTTTCTGAACCATTCCGGGTATGCTGATGCATCGAAGCTTTTACCGATGTAATTTATTTCTTGTTCTATCTTGCAAGGGTCACACGTTCTCATTGCCCTAAGAAATAAACCTGTTAGAACCCCTATTTTTATATCACGACTGTGAAAAGAGAAGAAATTAATATATGAGTTTGTATGTGTGGGCTTTCTATATGTGCTGAATTCATATCCTGTTTCTTTTCTTTCTATGAGTATGTCTAAAAAGGGCAGTTTATTATTGTTACTTTTCTCTAAAGTGAACTGGATATTGTTATCAAACTTATTGAGTTCATCTAGAAAAGTTTCTATTTCATTTTCATCACCTTGCAGAATAGCAAAAATATCATCCACATATCTCCAGCATCCTTGCAGTTTTAAGCTAGGGACATTAACATTAGGAACTAGATTAGTTTCGAAATATTCCATTTAGATGTTAGCGAGTATAGGTGATAATGAGGACCCCATAGCTACTCCATATTTCTGTTTGTAAACTTGTCCCTCAAACGTGAAATAAGTATCACTGACACACAATTTAATCAACTCAAGGAAGACGCCTATTTCGATGTTTGGATTGAAAATACCCTCATTATGTTTAGTCTGAAGGAATTCTAATACTTTATCTAAGGGGATATTGGTGAATAATGCTACTACATCAAAACTAACCATGAGTCCCTTTATATTCTTTTTCTTAACTTTGTCTATGAAATCTACTGAATGTTTAATATGGGATTCTGAAAATATACCTAAGTATATTCCTAGGTCTCCAGCTAACCACACAGCTAAGTTTTTGCTAGGAGATTTCCTACTAGAAACAATAGGGCGTAGTGGGCAGCCCTCCTTGTGTATTTTGGGGCTGCCATATATATATATATATATATATATATATATATATATATATATATATATATATATATATATATATATATATATATATGCAAGTTCAGGTAATTTACTTGAGAATAATTTATTGCATAACATGTCCTTCCCATTACCTAGTCTACAGATTATTTTCTTCACATTCTGATTAAAGGTATTCTGCAGCTTATGAATTGTTGGAGGATTCTCTATTTTAGCATAAGTAGTTTCATCATCTAATAGCCTGTACATTTTAACCCTATATTCTGAACTATTCATGTCAGCTTTCATGATTCTAATGTCTTTTTAGCTTTTCAATCTCAGAGCGATACTAAATCTCCTTGGCAAGATATCTCCAAGTTTGCTTTCATTACTCCCTATCATCACTCCTCATAGAAAAGGAGCTAAATCATTGTGATGTTCTACATTAAGGTAGTTAATCTTGCTGTTGAATTCTATGTTGATATTGTTTGTAGTCACTGCACAGAAATTTAATCCTAGCCCTAGTGCTGCTGTTTCATCCCTAGTCAATAATCTACTTGAGATATTCTTTTTATTATCCATATTGCTAAATTTTATCCAAACCGAATTACTGAATGAACTCAAATTTATTTTTAATGTTGACCAACGATTTGTATCAAAGTTTACTCTACAGTTGACCTGCCCAACAACTTTTTTGTACCACTCACCCTTTATGGTCTCTCTCTTGAAGTGTGTTTTGTGTACTCCTTACACCAGCAAATGCAGCTTCTTTCTTCTCCCTAAGCTCTTGCAACTGATCCTTGATGTATCCTTCTTGAAAACTGCTGAATGCTTCTCCACTCCAGGGTCTTCTTCCAATCCTGCCATATGTTTTAGGATTTCAAAAACAGTAGGCTTATATACAAAAGCAACAAAATTAGTCACAGGAGGGTAGTAGAAGGTGCACTCATCAGAGAGATTAAAGTAATAGAAGGAAACAAAGGTTTTACCTCAGAAGATCCCATAAGCCGAGCTTTGATATTAAAAGAAGCTAAGATTGACCCTGCTGACCTGGAGATTAGGTTTCCTGCCCAACAGACTTTTGGTGACCACACCCCAGACCTCAAGGATTAATCCCATTGACCATCAGCTCAGGATATCAGAGCGACAAGAGGGGATTGGCAACTCTCAAGGAAACCAGAACAGCCATCACATAAATGACAGCTCAACGAGAAGAAGTTCTACGAATGGTCTGCTGCTAGTCCTAGGCGATACAGACCCGTAGGTCATAACAGAGTTTGGCAGTCTTCGTGGTAATGGAAGTTACAAATATTTTTTTGAGATATTTATTCCAGCAGGTCTCCTATAAACAAGAAGTTTCGTGCCGCTCAGGAGGCGGAAATCGATATTATAATTATGACTGATAATCTGGTAGTATTTCAACTTCACCAAAGCGATATCGGTCTGGGTGGCAAACATCCAATCAAGGTATTTCTCGTACTGTGCCTTGATGTTGAGGTGAGACTCCAAGTATTGCCAACTGGGGGAACACTTACTCCACTTACTCGGTGTGGAGTGACTGAAACAACCTGACAGAAGTAGTATGCATTCGTGGACACCCTAGAACAGCCGGCTAATTTCCTAGTTGGATTCTGTTCCTTTATTGTTGTTCCTCCCTCAGACGACTTCTCCATAGTAACTTTGGTCCCCTCATGCGGTGTAACTTTTGGGTTTCCTCCATACGGGTGTAACTTTTGGTCCTCATGCGGTGTATTTGGTCCCTCAATAAGCCGGTGTAACTTGGTCTTCATGCAGTTAAACTTTGGTCCCAATAGCGGTGTAACTTTGGCTCATAGCTGGTGTAACTTTGGTCCTCATAGCCGTGTAAACTTGGTCTCATAGCGTATTGTCTTGTGACTTTGTTTTATCGGTGAACTTTTTCGGTCCTCATAGCGGATGTAACTCTTTGGTCCTCATAGCTGGTGTGTAACTTGGTCCTCATAGCGGTGTAACTTTGGTCTTCATAGCGGTGTAACTTTGGTCCTCATAGCGGTGTAACTTTGGTCTTCATAGCGGTGTAACTTTGGTCCTCATAGCGGTGTAACTTTGGTCCTCATAGCGGTGTAACTTTGGTCTTCATAGCGGTGTAACTTTGGTCCTCATAGCGGTGTAACTTTGGTCTTCATAGCCGGTAAAAATTTGGTCCTCATAGCGGTGTGACTTTGGTCTTCATAGCGGTGTAACTTTGGTCCTCATAGCGGGTAAACTTTGGTCCTTCTAGGTGCCAACTTTGGTCCTCATAGCGGTTACTGCATGAATGCAGAGGAGGCAGTCTTGCTGATTATTTCCCTTTATTGAAGGTAGCTCATTGTCCACTTCCTGCTTTCTTCGACCTTTGAGGCTTCTTCCTGAGGAGTTCCGGGTGAATATTTCTTAGGAGATATGGAGAGTTCAAAAATGACGTAACAGACCTCCCCCACAAACAACCCCGCACCCAAGGAAATTATGTAACACCAGCTAGCATACCCCCACCCTGGTTTTCTGATATTATTCCGTCATGTAGTACATATAATAGGAAATGTTGAAGTACAAACAAGATGAGTTTGAGATATTTATTAAACATATAATTATGAAAACAAAATTAAATACCATTTTCTCAATATTACCAAGTAATAATAAAAGTCTATTGCAAAATCTTTACTATCACTGTTTGGTCCCTCAACATTTACATATTTTCAAAAGAAACGTAGGGAAAAATCTGAAAATGTTATGTAGCATGGCTGCACCCAAGAGAATCACACTTATAACTTCACCATAACCGGTCCCCCCTTCCCAGCGCCCGTAATTTTTTAACGGAATCTATGCGCTCTGCACTTCGTTGTCTAATTGACCAATGCGCATGCCTTGCATATCACATCAATCGCCTCACCCACTTACTTTTAAAAAACACTCGTTCTTGCAGTTGTAAGGGGGACCAACCCTCTTGGCTAGAACCGTATTCTAGTTCCACGTTGGCCGAGTGGATCTCAGCTACTAATCCAGTGGTGCGAGTTCGATTCTCGGCTCGGCCAACGCGGAACCAGAGATATCTATTTCTGGTGATAGAAATTCATTTCTCGGTATAATGTGGTTCGGATCCCACAATAAGCTGTAGGTCCCGTTGCTAGGTAATCAATTGGTTCCTAGTCGCGTAAAAATATCTAATCCTTAGGGCCAGCCCTAGGAGAGCTGTTAATCAGCTCAGTGGTCTGGTAAAACTAATATATACTTACTTTAGAGCAGTGTTCCTGGTACCAATCTTCTTGGTAAAGTTAGGCTTGGCCAAGTTTTCGTCCTTTAGCAACTTCAGCATCCCATGTTAGAGGATGGACCATTACATTCTGTATCACAAACACCGAGAATTACCCAAACATCATTCTAAGGCGGCTCCCACTCGTCATATAAAGGTGTCACTGTCACTGAAATCGAATAATAACGATTTCCCATGCTTCCTCTTCACACAATTAGCCTTCCGTTTTCTTTTCCTTCTCTTTAATATCTCATTAGTCTCTTTACCCTCACCTAGCTGCCTTGTTCAATAACAAAACTATCATTCAAGTTCTATTACCGGATCATAGTCATCCAGGTCACCATTATCTGACCACGAAACAATCCAAGCTGTATTCTCATTCTCTAATGACAAACGATACCGACTTGGTGAGAGAATGTCTGTCTTTTTTTCCATACTATCAGGGGAAGGCCCGACTATATGGCAAAATTCACAGATTCAACGTTGTCTTTCAGGTATATGGCGGTCATTTTTTCACTTGATTAACAATATCGCCGTAAACACCGGTAACGTCGTATATTTGCAAAAACTATCTAGCACTGACTCGCTCTGTCACACGACAATAACAATAACAAAAGCGGTGAGTGGCTGGCATGCCACCAGGTGCAAAACATTTCTCGAGTCATGGTGATTCTTAACAACGGCCCTCCCGAAACAACGGTGCATAGACTGTCTGCCCACCACCACCTGACGTATAACAATATTCTCGACGACAGAAAAATACCTCATAATGCCACATCGAAAACATGGTGAGTAGTGGGTGGTAGCGTTATACAAAAGACGCTTTGCATTAAGAGTTTTTCTGACGTACTTACGTTCTCTGCTTTTAAAAGGGGACAAATAGCGTATAAATTGTTACTAAATATGTTAGTGGTCGGCTGAGCAATTAATTATACTTGCCTAGGCTTGACCAAGACTATGATAACTTCAATTGCCCATATGAACATCCCAGCTTACCCCTAAAGTAAACATTAAATCACTATTGAACCAATGACCTGCAAATGTTCACCTTTACAATGCCAGCAGAAATGAAGTAGTACGGCGCCAAAATGAGTTCCCCACCTCCCTGGTACATTCCCTCGTCTCCTCAGAGGTAAAAGGGGATCCCTCAGTCACGTTCTTGAGAAACTTGCACCTCCCTGGACTCTGTAATGGATCACAACTCGTGGTAATAAACGTGGTATCTCATGTGATTCAGACAACTATCTTGATTGGTTGTGGAAAAGATATGACAATGCCATAGATACCAGTCATTTCATCTTGCATAACTCTTCAGTTCAACGTATATATATATATATATATATATATATATATATACAATATATATATATATAATATATATAAATATGACTGGTAAAAATGTTCTGTAACAACAGAATTCCATCTAATAAAAGGAGCCCATAAAAACACCAAAATATAGAGAGAAAAGTACTATATATATATATATATATATATATATATATATATATATATATATATATATATATATATGTGGATATATATATATATATATATATATATATATATATATACATCCTATATATAGTATATACATATGTATGTATCCATAGCCATTTCCTCAAACGGGGAGGAGTGGTCCACTAGAAATAACATAATGGTCACTATTAAAGTCTTACTTCTATTACCTGAACCGCTGATGAATCCCTATGTAGCAAGACTTCCACATAAATATCATTCCCACCAACAGCACATCTATGAACGTACACACGCTGGACGATTTACAATCATCAGGTCATCACCAAATACTCTTATCCATCCTTTCATCTATACGCTAATCTTCTTACATTTTTCTACGTATCTTTCCATTTTTCGCCCTATCAACTGTTCATACGCCACATATACTGCAAACAGATCAACTTAGCAACTTTAACCTTTTATCTTTTATTTTGATTCAACATTCACATTTAACTTCGATACTGAGCAGTAGGTTAAGACTCATCACGTATTTCCATCTTGGCTTTCATGGACATTTTAAGTCCCTCTCTAGTCTTTTTCACGTAGCTTTTTGCTGCACTTATCCCGCAGCCCACATATTCTCTCAGAGTACCATCATCCATTTAAATTTACTCCCAAATACATATACAAATTCATCCAATTTTCCCTGACAAAAACTTCTCGTCCTAACCATTAACTCTCAGCCTTTTCCTCTTCCAAAGGATTTGGAACTCTTTTTACGAGTCGTTGAAGTTTCCTTTTAATTTTCTCACCCTATAACTTTGCATCTTCATTCTAGCCCTTACTCCGACTTTCCCCTTCACTCCATCCAAAATGATGCTGAACTGCAACAGACATAACATATTCTTTAATCAGACCAGCCACTCTCCCGCCCAGAATATGAAAACATGCTTCATTCTAATCAACCAGGTTCAAATCTCAACGCCCAGCGCATTGTCTCTCTATGGAGTCTATCAGAAGCTTTTTCTACGTCATGTAGGTTGCACACAGTATTTTGCCTCTACTTTCAAACTTCTCATATAACCGCTTCAGAACAAACATTTTATTCACAAAGTATATTCATCAATTTGCTATTCAAAAAACGTTAAGTTGCGTGGTTCATTATGCGTCTGCCCCATGTATGTTTTCTTCCTTGAGTATCAGTTGCCGACTGCTGACGGAAGCCCTCGACTTCCTGAATTAAATCATTGTGATCTTGGTACCTGTTCATCAGCGTCAGATTGGAAGGGGGATAATTAAATATAAGACGTAGAAGTAGTAGGTGGTCGCTAACTGCTATTCTTCGAGGCGGCCTTTACTCCTTTTGTTCCTTAAATTATGGCCTTTTTCGTGGCGGTTTCCCTACTTTTCCACTTTAATTCACTCATCCTTCTCATTTACTCTCCAACTATCTCATAATGCTTCATTTATTCATCTGTTTAATAATTCAGTTATTTATATACTTATTTGTTTATCGTTTATTGAGAATTCGTTGTTCTTTGGCAATGTCAGACACAAACATTTGCTCTTGTGCTGTTCGAAATTCTTACTAGGAAACGATACACAGTGAACAAGTCTAGAATTAATTGGTTTAAACGGCTACTTACAAGACTGGTTAGTTTATACTTAACTGCGAAGGACTCTCCTGATTTACTCGTGAACTACTAACAATAGGTTCATATTTTGGACATAAGTTTAGAAAGGATAAATCGATGTCATCCAGTGAAATCTCGAAGGTGGGAAAATAATTCAAGAAAAATATTAATCGAAAAGAAGGGCTGAAAGAAATGGAAATCATTCCCCAGTAGCAGAGTAATAAAACATATAGCATGATAAAATTGAGAGATAATAGAATTCCTTGAAAAGAAAATATTTGGAAATCCCGAAGTTACTATTTCGTGTGTTAAACATCAACTTCTACGTGCAGGAATACAAAGAATTATTAATTTCAGTTTCTTGGAATATACTTCAGTCTTTTAGATAACCGAGTATTGGAAAGAATATTATTATATGGATTCTAATCATACTTTGGTTGTTCGGCGTAGAAAGTGTTGAAAAGTAAGTTTAGAATTATGAGGCTTTATGAGAATATCGTTTCGTGAATATCCAACTTTTTTTTTCCTTTTTTTTCATCGGGCAAATTGAACATGAGTATTACATACTTCTGTTAATTGAGATATACATCGTAAGCATAGACATAACTTCCTTAAGGTACATTATTATTTATTATTGTTATCATTGCAAAGCAAAAAATGTGATATTAGCAAACACTGATAGGATGACAGAGTATACCAGCCAAAAGACTATTAGTACTATTTTCCTGTGTGTACCTGACGTGTATACTCCGCTGTAACTAAGAGGTAATTTTGATTTAAGGGCAATTTCTTTTACATTTATTCCAATCTAGTTTTCTCAACAATGACTTATGAAACTATTCTTCAAAGCTATTGCAGTTTCATTTGCAGAAAAGCCTTTACAACCGTTTGTGGGTCTGTATCTATGCGTAAGAGAGAGAGAGAGAGAGAGAGAGAGAGAGAGAGGAGAGAGAGAGAGAGAGAGAGAGACGAATGCATCCTTTGGCTCTGCATTTAGGTCATCTTCCCAAGAGGCTTTGTGGCCAGGGTGGCAGCTTCTCGTTGACATCTGGTTTGCGAGATGTTGATGGCGGCTCTGATGATGGGGATGGTGGGGTTTTATTGCTGAAGGTAGGACCAGGTTTTTTTCTATTATTTTTTCTTATCTTTTTTCCCCCTTTCCTCTTCCCCATCCTCAACCCGTCCTGCCCACCCATCCCTTTTTTTTTTTTTTTTAACGTTGTTGTGGCCACTGCTTTTATTTTCTTCATTTATCGTTGCTTTTCCTGTTGCGTCTAATTTTATGCTTACTGATTTCTTGTAGAAGATATGCTTCTTCAGGGCCCATGGGGTCAAAATGATCCTCATTACATGATATTTAAAACGCTTTTAATTATATTGAAAACGCTCTTAAGAAGTTAATGTGAAATGGATCTTGATTCCGATGATTCCAATAAACTGAACAACCGCACTCGGACGTCCGCCATGACCGCGTGTATTACAAAAATGCTTTGTTTACTGCAGTCCCAGAAGCAACAAGGTGTCGGCGGCGCAAAAGACTAACCTCTTGCGTGATTTGAGGTTTCATTTGGCCCGGAGAGAGACGGGGGCGAGGTTGGCGTCCACATTATCTATCGCTAATTTGCCGTTGATGATAAGTTGGCGTCCCTGTGGTTTCCGTTAGCGCCAATTATATGACTTCAATTGGCTGCCTCATACGTTTTATTATATGTTACGCCTTTGCCCGAGTCATGTGCTTTACCGAAGTATCACTTGACGTTGAGGATTTTTGTGAGGTGTATGCATACATACATACATGCGTACATGCATATACTATGTATGTATATATACACGTCACAAACACCCGCAAAGCAAAGTGATACTTCGATAAAGCACATGATTTACAGCAATAGAAAACATGAAATTGGCGTCGACGAAAGCCAGAGTCCCCAACATAAACACATATATATATATATATATACACACATATGTACATACATCTACATATGTATATATAAATATATACAAGCATAAACAATGCATACATACGTCACTGAAGCAAAAATGTAAGCACAGACATACTTTATTTAGCTACATTCAACAGTAAACACTTGTTTTTGAGGACCGAAGAGCTGCTGCCTTGCATTCAGCACGACGTATGGCGCGAACGTCTTCGCCTCCACCAGTAGCCTACTAACCCATAAGAGGTCCAACAGCTCCATCGATCCGGAGGCCAAAGCCCGAGGCACTAGTTCACCAGAGTCCGATGAAAGTGAATCTCTTAAGGATCGCTTCTCCTTTTTTTTATCCTCATTCCCACTCTGAGCTTTCGGGTTACTAAATCCAATTAACCCACCAGCATCTTCCTCCGAATAATTGGACTTTCAGGCTAATTCTTCAGGGGTTTGGGAGGAAAACTAGGGCAATGTGTGTGTTTTTTTTTTTATCCAGCTTAAGTTTTATTAAGACTTCCTGCTGTGAACCACATTAGGGGAGTAGCGTGAAATGGAATTTCGAACAGGAATTCATTTCTGGTCACGCGATCGAGTTTTTCCAATTTTGTTGAACAACTGGTCCCCATACTTTCATTCGCTGTTACGGAAATCGCTGTTTGTTTTACGAAGCTCATTTATAACCGATCTGTGAGGCGCCTAAGAAAGAACTGTTTTCAGGTTACGTTTCAGAATTCATAAACCCATATGAATTTTAACCAAATATTTCAACTAATGTATCGTTGTAATAAATGCTTAAGATTATATTATTTTTGTCAATTCATTTACTGATCATTCATTTGGTAGCCATCTTATCCATGTTATCCACTTCAAGGATATTGCTAAAATAGACTGTTGAAGTTACTGGATGCCTATCCACATTTGTGGAATAAGTTCTTACGCCTTGGGGTTTTAAATTTTTTTTAAAGAAGCAAACCATACAAAAAGAAATCGTATCCGACTGTTCGTCATCGTCTTCTGTTTTTATACTTGTCTGTATGTTATGTCGTTTCATAAAATATTCTAAGGCTTTTTTGTGAGTATTTTGCAAGAATATACGATAATGTTTCTGAATAAAAAACTTCCATTGTGTTAAATCACTGCTTCTGGTATACTGATAATTTCATTTTCTCATATCAAATCGTCGTATAAAATAAAATAAAAAATGTATTGTAAGATTTATTTTATAAAAGCATTAGTTTAAAAGAAGAAAAATTATTGAATAATTAAGACGAGGGATTTAGACAGAACTTTCGAGAAGTCAGTTGGAGAAATTAATTATAAATAATTAACTAAACAAATAACGCATTACTGTACATTGTTCGCGCGTAGTGTAGACTCCATACTAACGCAAAATACAACGCTGTGAGAGTTTCTATACGTATCTGCTTAATTTAAGTTGACTCCCTAATATTTACCCCAAGGTAATTACAAGCAATATAATAAAAACGAAAATGGATGGGAATAACTTTATGGTTATGCCTCTCTCTTAGCTGAGCAGTACTTCATGAGAAACAGCTCATTCGACATTGCAGTCTGATGTTTTGGAAGTCATCTGACTAGTAGCATCTACCCAAAAAAGGAACCCTTATTCAACGTACAATTCCAGCGACAGCACCTTTTATAGAGACAAAGAAGGCTTTATTATAAGATTTGTCACAATGTTTCCGTCCATATGAAGTTTGAAAAGATTATTAGTAATCACTTTCTTGTATTTCGTTATGCTGACTAAAACTCTTCAGTAAATTATATGTTTTTCATTTGATCGTCTGGGAGCATTTCATATCTCGAACGTAACATGTGTATGTCCCGGCAATACTGCATTTCTTATCATTAAAAAGTAATGAGAATTGGACATATAAAATTTCGTATTTGCCTCTTAGGGATTCCTTACCCAAGGTACTTGGACAGGAGAGAAAACAAAAAAAAAAAACTTATCGGGTACGGTACCATAAGAAATGACGTTTTCATCTCCTAATTACGCACGCAGCACACCCCCAAAGACAGACAGACAGACAGACAGATAGGCACACACACACACACACACACACACACACACACATATATATATATATAATATATATATAATATATCTATTAACATAAAGACGAATCGATATTTTACCCTCCTTAAAATTCAGTCATGCGGTTTTCTACGATGGCACACAAGACGAACCTTTGTATTTCACAAAGTAATGATATTCCCATCCCAAAATCGTACGTGATGAACGAGTAAATAAAGGAAAACACTGCAGGAGTCCCGTGGGCGAGGTACTTACGTAGACTAAGGTCTAAGTTCTTTCGTTTACATACTATGGAGTGTGAAGAATGAGATAATACCAATACAACCATTTAAAAAAAATTGAATGAAAGAGAAACGTGAAGTGTCGTAAACATTCCTGTTATGTTCATACTTCGTAAGTATAACATTTTGCAAGGATAAATCCCAAAATGCTAAAATAATATGTATTATAAAGAACTTCCAAATGATCCTGCAGGAAATGTCAAGCATTAAACTATACCAATTCAAGTTTTTTTTTTATATATATATAAAAGAAGATGGTAGCACCGGTTTTCTTTATCACCGACCCAGGTAATCAGAGTCTCTTTGTATCTCCCTAATCTGACTTTTTTTCTGTCAGGTAAATCACTGATATTTGAACCCATTCAATTTACTAGCGTTGAGCGACTACCTCATCACGTGTCGATTTCCAGTAAGTCCCAGTTTGTACGCTTGAGAAAATGGTACTCGGAAGATGGTTGCATTTAGCAAAAAAATATGAAAATAATAACACAAATTGATAATTGATCGCCAGTCCTCGTTTCTTTCCTCTTCTTTTGAGAGAGAGAGAGAGAGAGAGAGAGAGAGAGAGAGAGAGAGAGAGAGAGAGAGAGAGAGAAAAGGCTTATTCAACGGCCTTGAATTATAGCTTTAAGGGTTATCATTATGGGAATCTCGGTGGTCACGCGAGTAGCCTACTTATTAATTAGTCTACATATGTTGCGAAGGTTAACTTGTCATTACAGAACTAAATTTCCCGTCGAATTGCATAGTAGGCCTTTCGTCAGGCGAGCTCCATACCGGGTCCTTTTCATTTTTTTTTTTTTTTCTTTTTTTTTTATCCATAGAGTCAGTGAAAAAGCCTCCAAGGCTATCATTATTATGATTCAGTTATCCTGATGCCACGACCAACTTTGCTGGATCCTGGAAACCATTGGAAAACTTCGTCCAAGAGGTTTCCTTTTCATATGAGAGAGAGAGAGAGAGAGAGAGACCTGGAGGCTGGCAATGTCTTACAAAACCCTGTGATCAAAAATCATCTTTCCTCAGAATCTATTATCGAGTTTCGTTTCGGGGATGCGAGGCAGTACATATTCGATAGGAGGACCTCATATCCAATGAATCATTGAAAGTGCAACGCAGACACGTCAAAAGTTCATATCACCGGTTGCTCTTCAGTTTCCAATGGAAAAAGTTATCTTTCCAAAGTTGATTCCTCATTAAAGTCTTGTGAATGTTAGCCAAAGTCATGTATCACTGGATCATGCTAGCTTATATAGTTTTGAGATTTCCTTGTATATTTATAAGGCAAATACGTAGGGTTTAGCGTTAACATTTACTTTAATTTATTGTTATTATTATTATTATTGTTCCTGGTGCTATTGTTTTTAGTTTTATTGCTATTTACAGGAAGCATAAATTTAGATAGGACAAACGGAGAAAGACGCGACTTTCGCTAGGTAGTCCCACAGTATAGAACGTCTTTATATCGGTTATAGAGAGAACAATTATGAAATAGGAGTAAACAGGAATTTACACAATTAATAACAAATAACAATAGATAAATTAAAATGAAAAAGCGAATGAAAATATAAATCAGTAAAAGAATGGAAATTGTGCTTGATCTTCAAAGGAACTAAAACCCAAGACCCTGGGAGCCCATGGAACAATGGCTCTGACAGATCTGAAGCGAGGATGTCGTTTGCATAGGCAATGTTCAGCACATGTCAAATTAATGAAGTCTACAACATATAACCCATGAGTTAGTGAGAGGCACAAAATTATACTTCTGCCGAGAGGAATCACTTCTGAAAGGAGGGCATATCAAGGATTTTCAATTATCCATAAAAAGAGTTGGTATTTATGGAGATAATTTTTTTGGTAATTCGGAAATTTAGTTACACTTTTGTAAATAGTCTACCTGCTTTTTAATGATTAGCTTCTTCATATTCATTTTAAACTTTGTAGTGGTGACGATGTTTAAAATCATCAAAATGCAGCTATAATGCTTACAGGAAGGCAACTAAATTTCTGAATGATAAGAAAGCGCTTTTTATTTTTATCAAATCTTTTTATGTTTTTGTTTTGTTTGTTTGTATGGTTTTTTTACGTTGCATGAAACCAGTGGTTATTCAGCAACGGGACCAACGGCTTAACGGCTTAACGTGGCTTCCGAACCACGCCTAGAGTGAACTTCTATCACCAGAAATACACATCTCTCAATCCTCAATGGAATGCCCGAGAATCGAACTCGCTGCCACCGAGGTAGCACGCCAAGACCATACTGACCACGCCGCTGAGGCGCTAAAAATCTTTTTTACGGGTAATTGATGGTCCTTAATATCCTCTCCTTTCAGGAGAACTTCCTCTTGACAGAAGTATAATTTTGTGCCTCTCACTAACTCTTGGATCATATGTTGTAGACCTCATTAATCTGACTTGTGCGGAACAATGCCAACACAAACGCCGTCCTCAAGGCTTCTGATCTGCCATAGCCTTTGTTCCATGGGCTCCCAAAGTCTTAGGTCTGAGTTTCTTTGAATACCGAGCACAATTTCCATCTTTTGCTCATTTATTTTTCCATTCTCTTTTTTCATATTGATTTTTCTATTGTTGTCTGTTTCTAATTGTGTATATTCAGGATTGCTCCTTCCATCCTAATAATTTTTCTCTCCGTAAACGACTTTATAAACGTTCTGCTCTGTAGAGCTACCTAGCCAAAGTCGTGTCCTTCTGCGTTTTCCCTATCCAGTCAGCAAACTGCCTGGCACAAGATGAGACTGTGTTTTACGTTTTATTGCAATAATACTGCACATGAGCTTATTCCCAATACCAACAGCAACGTGATTTTAGACCTTTTATCCCTTTGAGACAGGGTTCAAGCCCTGGCCCTTTTACCTTAACAATTGTCGCTTGGTAACAAGAAAAGCAACAATTTTGGAACCATCACATTTAGTCTCCTTGTGCAGCTACCTGATTACGGGCTGAATTCTGTAAAGTACTATTCTGCAAGTCGACGATAATCATGGTCTTATTGAGTTTTATTTTTTCAGCTGACTCTTCATGACTGTTGGGTGAATTCCAGGTGTTGTTCGCTATCTTTAGCCTCAATATTTACAAACTCATATATGATGATTGCTCTGATGAGTTTTCGAGACCGATAATCATTATGCATGGCTTTTTGTAAAACATACACATCGGTCTTTATTCACGTGGCTTATACTTTCTCTATTTTCGCGAAAGTTGTTCCTTTGCCTTACCTTTATTAATCAACAGAATTTGTTTTAAAGACGGCCTTCTTCCAAAAATTATCATTATTATTATTATTATTATTTGAGAAAAACTCTCTATCGCGAGAGTATATATAATGTTCTAAGAGGTCCACAATAATAAAAAATATAAAATGTTGCGGGTTCGTGTATAATTCAAAAAACTTTTTACAAAGCTTTCGAACTCTACCCTGGGTTCATCTTCAGTCCAAATTATTATTATTTTAATTCACGGTAGAGCAAGAGACACTACTTAGATCTTGTAGTGTGTCAACCTTACAGTTCTTGCCTTATTGATTTGGTAAAGTTATAACTTGGCACAACGTAATTCGCTCAATCTGTCTATCTAGACATCCGATTGTGTATGAATGCAAGCGTATATGCAAGATTTACAATGCTAACATCTGACGGATTACTTCATTAAACATTGAGCATTGTTATCATCGCTTATTAATGTATTTGTTTACTCGTATATTTCTATTTTGGGTATGGAGTTCAATCCAGTCACATTTTACCCGCATAACTCACCAATTTTGTTATTTTAGCTGATACTTTAGAAGCACAACTGCCGTGGCTGAGAAGACCATTCAATGACGACGGTTTTAAGAAAAAAAAAAATGTTCCTTTTTGTATTTATCTTCTCCGTCACGGAGCCAAAGAGAAGACAAAAATGGCTCACCCGGTCACCTCGTATTATTATCTGCGGGAATGATCTGTTCATCCCGTTACGGATCCATAAAACCGAAGGCGGTGGCTGTCCGTCCCAGCGAGAGGCGGTGTCGAGCCCAGATGAGAGTTACTTGAGACTTCCTTTATGGCCTTTGCACTAATGAGAACTCTTACTAAGGGCCAATTCCACATATTCATCGTTGATTGTACGACCCCGTATATTACCTATAATTCCTCCCACTTACGACACCCGAGTTCCTCACTTTTATTATAGCGCTGGGAGTTACCAGCTTAACAGGGGCCCTTTTTAGCACTCTGGAGATCTCGCGTGGGATAATCAACGCGAGGTCATTTAGGCTACATCAGAATGGTCTGAAAAGTTATCTATCTAGATTCATCGTGGACCACGTCATAGAAAGACGCGAATCCGTTGTTAAGCGATTCGAGAGAGTGTCAGACATCTTGAAGGCGCACTAACACCCGTAGCAGAAGGCTCATTTTAAATTATGTAGGACATCATAAAAGGGGGTGTTTTTTTTGCCGGATCTTTTTGATATCCTAAATTGTATTGCCTTCATCCTGTAACTCCGATATTTTTTGCAGAGCCAACTTGCCGGCTAATTTTCGAAGGGACTCTGTGAAAATGACTTAGAGCCTTCTGGCACTGTTGTAGCCGTTTATGTACAACACTAGGGTTTGGTAAAGAGAAATGTTTCCTTTCATTTGATCTGGTAAAGTTCCATATACATATATAACAGAAGGGTGCGACAGTTTATTGTCTCTCGCAGATACTCAACAACTTTTGTACGTGATATGTACCTGGAAAGGCCCAAGAATCACTTAACGTATATTCTAAAAGAGAAAATATTTCAGGAATTGAGCACTGAAATATTTTCTCATTTCAATTAGCTGGAAAAGGTTTCTCGTGTTACTTGATAATGTCAAGTTGGTCTTCATTCTACACCAACTGCACGGAGACGGAGAATGCTTAGGATTAACTCCTACCGAAGGCTGTAAATGAATGCAGCCCAGACTTCATCCTCAGGCACAGAAGAGTGATAGAAGCTATTATTATTATTATTTAAAGTATCTAATGTTTTTTTTTTTTCATGGAATGACCCTACAAACCCGTTAATTTGCAAAGCATCAATCTGCTGAAGTAATTTCCTTTAGGTAAAAAAAAAAATTAAATTAATGGACAGAGTCAGTTAATAAACACATACTTGAACTGACACATACACAAATAGCAATGCTAGTAAGAAAGCAACTGTGTAAAGAGATTCAAATGAATATGACAGGTTTCCTTAACCTTTTGAAAATCAGGAAACACAGCAAAAAGAATTAAACAAATGTGTTCTGTCACCGGCAGAAATGAGGATGCTGATGGTAGGCGAAGCAAGTAATTATATATTTCTAGTATTCTAAAACTGAAAGTGATAGGTGAAGTCCCTTGTTGAAACAGGCCTTATTTAAAAGATGCAGTTACCTCCAGGAGATGGAACAGAACGTAATGCTCATTACTGAAAAAAAAATGGAACCACGACTCAGAAAAATTTTGACTCAAGAGAAGCTGGAAGCAATTATCCTCCAAATAAAAAAAAAAAAACCGCCTCAGTGGCGTGGTTGGTATGGTGTTTGCGTCTCACCTCGGTGGTCGTGGCTTCTATTCGCGGTCATTCCACTGAGGAGTGAGAGATGTGTATTTCTGGTGATAGAAGTTCACTCTCGACGTGGTTCGGAAGTCACGTAAAGCCGTTGGTCCCGTTGCTGAATAACCACTGGTTCCATGCAACGTAAAAGCACCATATAGACAAACAAATGGAAAATAGTACACACACACACACACACACACACACACATATATATATATATATATATATATATATATATATATATATATATATATATATATATGTGTGTGTGTGTGTGTGTGTGTGTGTGTGTAACTAGAAGAAAAGACAGAAGATACGGTATGCATTTATTCACGTACTGAATCACACTGCAATTGCCCTCTGGTGCGTTCACCGTGGCACCAAGAAGAAAAGTAAAGGAGAGGGAAAGAAGTAAAATATGTTACGTGAGCTTAGTTTCTTTGTAGTTGACAGGTCACGAGATGTACGTACGTGAGCCAGAGAAGGTAAAGCTTTCTTTTTATTTTTTTCGTCGAGTGAGTTCTGGCTATTTCTTGTCCGTACCTTATCTTATCTTGTTTTTTGTCGTAGCATAGCTCTTTTTTTTTTCTTTTTGTATGCATATGGTTGCTGGAAGAGCGCATTTTGTTGTTTTCAAAATGTTCTCTCTCTCTCCTCATCTCTCTTCTCTCTCTCTCTCTCTCGTCTCTCTCTCTCTCTTTCTCTTATTCTCTCTATATATATATATATATATCTATATATATATAGATTATATACATATATATATATATATATATATATATATATATATATATATATATATATAAAATATATTATACCACGCCTTTCCTATAACTCTTTTAAGGTTGTTTACGATTTCTCGCCTGATTGCTAAGTTAATTCCAGATCTAATCGCTTGTTTGTCGTTTTCAGGACGCGTCACGTTTTTTGTTTTTATGCTTTTCTTAAGACGATGCTCTCTTTCATCCCTGTTAGACCGCACTTGTCTGAAAATTCGTTTAGCACTGTTTTTGACGTAGCTTTGATGTCATTGTTGCCTTGGAACATGAAAGCCCTTCTGGTACACTATTATTGGTGCTGATTTTGTCTGTTTACACGCTGTTCCCTCATCTTGATATTGATGACCCCGTTTTAATTTCTTTTTAGGTGCACTGCTCTTGTTCAATTTATTGGGCATTTTAGTGGCGTTGAGCTTGAACGAAGTCATAGTATTTAAATTTCTGATTATATCATCATTCTTAAAAACTTCCAGTAACTGTATAAAGACACCGGTATTACTAATATTTTCCAGGCTCTTATCATGTTCTTTCTGTCTTTGGTCTCGTTCCTCGCCCTGCTGAAATACAGGACAAAGTGGTCTACTGATAGTGAGACCAGACTACGCTCTGGTGTCTTCCAAGAATTCTCCACGTGCGCAAGTACATCTATTCTTTGCTGTGGGACGTTTTACTTCACCTCCGCGAGTGCCGAAGAAGGGATGACACCAAAAAGGTAAAAGTTTCCTTTTTCTCAACCAGTCGTTTCCTGCCCCAGTTAATACTGGTATCCATATAGTTCTCCATCTTATAGTCTGTTCACTTAAGGTAGATTCTTGCGTGAGCCCTAAGCCTGCGAGACGTTTGTTTGGCGGCCGCTGATTGGCTGGGAGCTGCCTGCTTCCCAGTACCAGCCAATCAGCGGCCGCCAAACAAACGTTTCGTAAGCGTGGGGCTCATCCACGAATCTACCTTAGGTGAACCAGCTATAGTTATCTTACTCTCCCATTATGTAGGGGAACAGCTCGCACGTTCGCAAGCACGACTTCACTCACAAGACACTCCCAAATAAATGTCGCCATACATTCGTCACAAGTTTATTGCACCGGAATAGAACGTGACGTCATAAAGCTCATTATCACGCTCATAAAATCTACTCAAAACAAGATTCAAAAAGCATATCTACTTCCGCTCAGTCAATAAATATATATAATATATATATAATATATACATATATATAATTATGTGTGTGTGTGTGTGTGTGTAGTATAGTTAGTCACAAAAGTTATTAGGGTGCTATTTTGTGGGTTATTTTTCTATTGGTAGCTTTCATTGTCCTGGTATCAGAGATGCAAAGACTGTTGTAGACAACCAGACAAATTATTTCATCTAATACTTAGCAAACCCCATGCGCATTTAATCACATCTGTCTGTTTCAACAAATTTGTGATGAAATATAGTTGACTGGCCAAGTCAGTGACCCGTGTTGTCTAATAAATGCCCTTAAAGGGAGGGCATAATTCAGACTGCTTTCTGTATTACAGTTTCTTCTGTCTTTACTAACATTCTCTCTCTCTCTCTCTCTCTCTCTCTCTCTCTCTCTCTCCAGACCATCTGGTATACTAATCGAGTCTTTCATTACTTTTCCACTTTGAGTATTCAAATATATAAGAGTAATAAGTCTTCTCTCACTGAATAAATTTCTTCAAATCAGGACTTTAAATCTAGGGAGACAGTACCTTCCTTTTTGTGATATTGCCCACACCTTCAAAGAATTGTAGAAGCGTGACCAACATGGAATGGTTTGAGAGATTTGTAGTTTCCTACTAAACGTTCAGTTTTGTATATACTGTTCTGTGTTCGTGCTTGCCAAGTCAGCAATCGTCAATGAATAATGAAAATGCTTCAAAATACCTGCTAGACGCTAGATAACCATTGAATGGAGCACATTTAGATAGAAAGTTATAGCTGGTTCACCTAAGGTGATTCGTGGATGAGCCCCACGCTTACGAGACGTTTGTTTGGCGGCCGCTGATTGGCTGGTACTGGGAAGCAGGCAGCTCCCAGCCAATCAGCGGCCGCCAAACAAACGTCTCGCAGGCATAGGGCTCACGCAAGAATCTACTTTAAGTGAACAGAGTATAGTCAGTTTACTCTGTTTATGGCTCCAGCAAATTAGCAGCAAGCAAAGATGATCTGCTTGAAGTTCCCGTATTCAACGGCTGGATGAGACTGGAAATAAATAATTGTATTTTCCATAGATCACTTCCATGGCGTTACTGACCATCAGGTGTGAATCTTAATAATTGTTCCTTCATTTCTGTTGTTTCCTTCCTTGAACTACCAATTCACTTGGTTTCAAACCGACCCAAGAATACAACAGAATGTTTCTCACAGTAATAACTAACCTGAATTACGTTCCTCATTTTCACTGAACATTTCGCGTTCGTTATTTCTGGTATTGTCTCGAAGTTCAAGGTACATTACACACACACATACACATACACACACACATACACCCAGGAACAGGAGCTTTCACTTGCACTACGATTATGTCAGCCCTTTTTAGAGACAATGGCAGTAAAATCACTCTAAATTCCAAACAGTTAGTCTTAAAATGATAACAGAAATAAAATCATGCAAGATGTTCGCAGCCCAATATGTCTGCTGCGATAGGTGCCATATCTGGTGAAAAGGAATCTTTCAGTTCAATGCGTAGGGATAGGGATGGTGCAAGGAATATGGTGTGCTTAGAAGGGTAAGAGAGATGGAGCACAGGACAGAAGGTTGAAGGTTCAGTACAAGTTGAGATAAAGTATGGCATTGACCCTTATACGTAAGGGACTGTGACTGTTCCGTTACTGGAAGGGTTACTTTGAGGGCAGCCTTATAGGGTTTCTCTACTTGTATTATTTGTGCCTAAGCGAAACGGCTCAGAGGACGCCAAATACTGAGGACCGATTCAAGGGGTCCTTCAAGACTTCAGCGTGGTTCTTGGGTGGGAGTCGTTCCCAGATGAAATATACACACAAACATGCATATACATACATACATACATATATATATATATATATATATATATATATATATATATATATATATATATATATATATATATATATGTTTGTGTGTGTGTGTGTATGTGTGTGGAAGGAATTAACAAATTAGAACTTGTTTCACAGATATGAATTTCTGACTTACTTCAGGACTGAACTAAATACTAAGTAACCGAGGTTTTTCTCAGGCAGACGACTAACTTCCCGACCCAGTAGCAAATGAACTGCTAACATATCAATCTATTTAACGCCTTCACCATTAAATATAATGAATATGAACACGTGAGAATGTGTTTCACAGAAATAAATTTCTGACTTACATCTAGACCGAACCCCAGTCTTCAAGTGAGAGCCCAGGGTGTTGGGTAAAATTCGCTGCTATGTTGGGAACTAGGCGCCCTCCCAGGATAAATCTCAGGTACTTATATATATATAAGTATATATGCGTTTCCAATTACTCTGGAGGGTGTTAACTTCCAGTTCTCAACAGCCATGTTGGACGAAAATACTCGTCCCAAACATTAATCCCCTGCCTCAACTATAACCCACTACAGTCGACGTGCCACCGTGTACACATTTCGCGAAAGAATGAATGAATTCTCGACCCTCAATTTCTCAAATACCAAACACCAGTACTTCAGGTGGAATCAATCTCTGAACACTCAGTTATGAGAGACTGAACAGTCAATACTTGACAATATTTTTGTAACCGAATAGCAAGCTACCAGCCATTATCTATGTCACTAAATTCCTTTACTTACCAAGTTACCTTGGCACTTCAAGGTTTTGGAAAGTCCCTCCCTTCATGCATGAAGGAAATTTCTACCACCTGGCAATGCAGCAACCTTTTCCCCCTGTGCTGAAGTGAATCATACCGCTGCCTTTCTCTTCCACAAGTCTTTGCATATTTATATAATCACACAAACTTTTGCTCACGCTTCTGTTACTTCACGATTTCTCTTTCTTACATCCTTTCTGCTTTATCTCCATCGTCCCCTTCTTATTCTTCCTCGGCTGAATCTCTTTTTTTTTTTTTTTTTCTCGCTGATGCTCGTCGTCTTATCTCAGCAAGTGATCCTGGGTAATCGAGGAGAATCAAGATGGAGCTCCAGACTGAACGTTTTTACCGGCTCAGTCAGCGACCGTCGTAGGGGAAGAAATGACTTAACTAACAC
Source organism: Macrobrachium nipponense (assembly GCF_015104395.2). NCBI lineage: Eukaryota > Metazoa > Arthropoda > Malacostraca > Decapoda > Palaemonidae > Macrobrachium > Macrobrachium nipponense. Next base: position 58,038,740 of record NC_061096.1, read on the forward strand.
AACAATCAGTTAAACTGTACACCTTCTGCTGAGCCTCTTTGACGTCAGCAATGCTTGTGACGTCAGCAATGATACCGGGAACGTCATGACGCTTGACCCGTTTTGTACTTTTTCTTATATAAGGAACCACAATGCGACTTTTTCATTATTTAACTTCTCAGAATCTTACACGGTCAAGGAGGGAGAGCGAGAGAGAGAAAAAAAGAGAGAAGGTAAATTTCTCTGAGGATGATAGGTGACATTATTTCTGAGACCGAATCGAAGAGACTTCACACTGACTCCTGTAATGCATAACAACCAAGATTAAAGATTAACGGTAGTTGTTAAAAATGATGTAGACCAAAACGTTAACCCATGATTTGTGTCAGAGTAGAGAAATTGTTCATGATGCTCTCGCAGAATTAAACTTCATTTTCCAATTTCAGAGACTGAGCCTACATTTCCATGATTTTATTTAGTTATCTATCGTTGTGATCTGAAGCATCGCCCCATTTAACAGGTATGCTATTTGAACGAATTTCTATCTTGAAAAACCACTTGTATATGAGCTCGCATGAAACCGAGTACAAGCGAAGCCATTATTCATAACGTCATAACACCGCGTAAAAGTCGTTGAAACCCAATTTTATCGAGTCTCAGTTCAAACTGAGTAAATGTCGTTGAACCCCTCTTGTTTTCACTCCACCAAAAACATAAGCAAAAGTTTTGGGAGCTTAAATGTATTCATTATTCCATAGCTATGAATAAAACTGGTCAGAGCTCAGTTATATTTATTATTCTATTGAGCCGAGCTTAAGTGGTTGAAGCTCGCAGGCATTCAATTGAAACTAAAATATATTCAGTCTTCAATGGAACCGATCAAGTCGTTGACACATGCTTGTATAAAATGTTGTTGAAGATTAAGCTGGCGTTATGCCAGCACGGGCTCTTGCTCATAGAGCAGCCCTAGGGATCGTTAAAAGCATGATTGAATTCATTCTCCATCGATGGGTTTAAAGCCAGAGAAGATCACTTGCGCTTCCTTCAGGCCAATTGTACTCCGTCCATGATGGCGAAAATAAATGTTGTTGGCGCCTGTTCTTCCACTTATTCTGACAAGTGTTCACTTCGCTCTGACTCAAAGTCTGTTGTGCAGAAGACTAATTCACACGTCTTAATGGGAGTCCTCATTTGGGTTAGATTTTGATTGGCCATTGCTCAATATATACAAAATATGCATCCTCACTCACTTTAACATATGGAGCCTGGGAAAGGGAGGTTTTTAAAAAAGACATGTACTATTTAATTTTTAAAAAAGACGTGTACTATTTAATTTTTAAAAAAAGACATGTACTATTTAATTTTTAAAAAAAGACATGTACTATTTAATTTTTAAAAAAGACATGTACTATTTAATTTTTAAAAAAGACATGTACTATTTAATTTTTAAAAAAGACATGTACTATTTAATTTTTAAAAAAGACATGTACTATTTAATTTTTAAAAAGACATGTACTATTTGATTTAAAAAAAAAAGACATGTACTATTTAATAAAAGTGTATTATTTCTTGTTTTACGAAGGTCATTCACTCCAGTGAGAGCTCCTCCTTATTTCATGAAAGTCGTTGTTCCCAGGATAGAATAGAATAGAATATAGAATTTAGGCCAAAGGTTCAGCACTGGGACTTATGAGATCATTCAGCGCTGAAAAGGAAATTGACAGTAAGAAGTTTGGGTAGGTGTTACAGGAGGAAAACCTCAAAGTCAGTTGCCACATGAATTCACTGTTAGGAGAGGGTAGAAAGTCAGTTGGAAGAAAGAATATGACACTGCAAAGAACCTTAAGTAATGTCTACAGTGTAACGCATGAGGTGCACTGGCGGCACTAAACCGCCCCCTGCGGAGAATAGAAACATTCTCTTATACATGATTCAGGTCAAAGCCCCCAAGTTTAATCATCACAGCTGCGAAATTTCGTAATTGTCATAAACGCTCCACCGAAATTCACTCATATCACGTTCATCTTGATATCTAAAACAGAGGACACTGACCAGTGAAACAAACTCTCTTGCTGAAAAGAAGCTCGATGGAGGGTATTGTCCTCAGTGAGAATTCTAACGTGTCAGACCAACACAGTTATGAAAGGTTATTAACCTGATTTTTTTTTTTCCCTAATACAATGGATATGACCTCTGAAGACTAATTGGTTAATTATTAGGATTATCAACTGGATACACAATGCGGCTGGTGATCGACACTATCTGTTGTGAAAGATCCCTGTTTCTCTCAAGTGACCTTTTTCGATGACCAGATCAGAGTCCAAGACATTTCAATATAACTGGTATATAAATGCATTATTTCGTCAAAAAAAAAAAAAAAAAAAAAAAACAGATGATAGGCACAAGATGACTAGTGTAATAATGTATATTTTTTCCAGAGAAAACGTTTAAAGTTTTATATAATAGGTCTTTCATCGGATCGCAACTGCATCAGGAAATTCCTTCAAATTTCACCATGGAATATAATATTGTGCTGGGAAGTATGAAGACTTACTTTGCGTATAACATATCTGAGGATTGGAATACTTTCCAGATCTAAAGTACGAGGTCTGTTATCTCTTCTTTCAAGAATCTATTCTATATCTTCATTCTGCATAATTATTTTTCGTCCTTTTGTTTAGTTGCATTACTCTCAGATTATTGGTTATTAAGAGATATGATTTTGATTGCAAGAGCTATTTTTCCTATTCCAGAGAAAGATCGTAAAAGAATGTCAGAAACAGCCATCATGATACAAAATCAGATATGTTTTCTTTTGTCTTATCGAAAACGCCATCATGTTTATCCGTCTTCTGAAGTCACTGAGTTCTTTTGCAGTGTGGTCACTGAACTCCCACTTCCATAAGATAAAAAAAGGAGACTGCTATAGGAGAATAATAGTACAAATAATAATAACAACAATAGTAAAAGTCGAGTTGATGATGGTGACCGTGAGGATGAATCATGGTCTCAATCTACCTATCAGAAATCACCCAGAAATATTTATTCGAGTTTTACCTCGTGACGTCATTAAGTCTGAGACTTGTGTTTTTTGTCTAACCTGGGATGTTCTCTTTTTATCGCGTCTCGGTTATTTAATCCGATGGACAATTGTGTTCCTCAGGGGGCTGTACCTGACATCAGAAACACATCACAGACTCATGGTATCTTTCATGGTCTGCCTCGTGTCCTGGAGGAGTATCTTACCCTCTGCCAACTATTTCAGGTCAAGAGAGAGAGAGAGAGAGAGAGAGAGAGAGAGAGAGAGAGAGAGCTAAGCATTGTTTGCCTGCAAGGCTTGGGTAACTGTACCATGGTAACAGATTTCCTCCAGGTTACGAAATGAAACATTGATTTCAATAATGAAGTGCTGATAAAGCATAACAGTTTGTACCGTAGAGAGTCTTCGCGGAATCTGCAAAACTGATTGACTCTCAAGTAATGACTCGACTGATAATGAGCTTAAAAACTCAAGGCAAACGGCGTAGAAGCAAACTGTATGATAATATAACGAATATAGATCTGCAAACGACATGAAGAAAAAAAATTTAAAAAGTGGAGGTGGGGAAACGTGAAATGAGTTACTTGTTTTTAAACAAACTGAAATCGAACATGAATAAAGGACTTAAAAAGTAAATATAGTGCACTGTTAACATATGAAATAATAATAATAATAATAAGAGATATATTTCTACTGTCGAATGGAAAATTGGCCACGAGTGATAAAATCAGAGGTAACGCAAGAATGGGAAAAATAGGCCTTCACACGACTGCTCGATCCAGTGAAGATAAAGTTTCAAGAACGACTTTGGTGTAAGCTTTTGTTGCCACTTTAAATTTTCCTTTAATTAATCAAGTATTTATAGACGTTTATTAGGGTGTTTATACATTACTCGGGCTTCCGTGTATTTAAATTTTTTTTTTTTTTTATCTGAAATGTTTAACAGCAATTTTGTTTTATTCTACAACCAAGAAAAATATATTTTCGTTATCAGTGATCATGGTAGTTGCGACGCCAGATAAGCCCTTATTTAGTCGTTCGTATTCCTAATATTAAGGCAGATGATTTTCTATACTTTTCATTCCTCAAAATTAAAAATCTTTGACACGTGTCGATCGATGCAGATGCACGGAAAAAGCCAATATTTAGGTTACAAACAAATGTCTGGCTGTTTCACTGAAGCGCATGGCACACACACACAGTATACATATACATTTACATACATACATATATAATATATATATATATATATATATATATATATATATATATATATATATATATATATATAATGTATGTATAAATTTTCTTACCAAACGGAAAGGCCGAGTCATAGAGGTAGACGATCCGAAAGTTGTACCACTCAGAAGCGGTGCCTAGTATACGTATGTGTAGTATATATAGTAAATGAAATCCAGACTATAACCGATTGTCATCGTGTCTTTCTACCTGCGATGAAAGACAACAGATGATGATAAGATCTTCCTCGCGAGCAAAAACAGAAGAAAGGGGAAAGGTAGAGGCATCGTTTATATTTTTACTCTGTGGAAAAAAGGTTTCCCCTAATGCCGACCCTCGTCCATTCGCCACCCCCACCGCCCTTTAGGAGGGAGGGGCGGTCTTCTGCCACGGCAGTATGCTGCCCTTGACGTCACGACACGTGACACTTGTATGGGTGCACAAGTCACGTGATCTGGTAGAAGGGAGAGGCCAGGACTCTTATGTAAAGTGGAGCTTTTGTAGAGTATGTCTCGGCCGGGTATTGAATCCTCCAAGACACAAGAAGGCAGAAGGTCGATGTCAGGGAGTGAGGGGGTAATAGGAGGAGGAGGAGGAGGAGGGAGGTGCAGGAAGCCTAAAATGAGAGACTGGTCGTTGCCTCTCCTCGCCTCTGGCTTGGTTTGACCTGCGGAGTAAAGTAATCTCTGCAGTAACGATTCGTGAGACGTACCTGAGTGACTCTGAGAAAGGCCAGGTCAGTGGCTAATAATAACTCGACAGTTGATGTATCAGATACCTCTACACACGGGTCTGAAGAGCGTTCCTTGACCCGACGGCAACAACTTAGCGTGAATGTCACAAAGATTCTGCATATAGGCTTCTTTCATATATTTGTTTGCCATGCTCATCTAACCTAGTACATGTAATATGTGTATTTATGCTATATATTGTTCGTGTAGTCACGCTATTGTTTGTTTGTTTATCTGGTGCTTTTACGTTGCATGGAACCAGTGGTTATTCAGCAACGGGACCAACGGCTTTGCGTGACTTCCGAACCACGTCGAGAGTGAACTTCTATCACCAGAAATACACATCTCTAACCCCTCATTGGAATGCCCGAGAATCGAACTCGCGACCACCGAGGTGGCAAGCCAAGACCATACCGATCACGCCACTGAGGCGCTAGTTATGCTATTGAAATCTTACTAAAGTAGTGTTTCGATGCCACATCAATCTTTCATTCCAAACTAGGATTGGTGATCTATTTTGTGAGTTTTTATAAAGCTTTAATCATAATGATTCTCTCTCTCTCTCTCTCTCTCTCTCTCTCTCTCTCTCTCTCTCTCTCTCTCTCTATATATATATATATATATATATATATATATATATATATATATATATATATATATGGGTCTTTAATATCTAGTGCTTGCAGACAGTCGTATATAGGTTGTCTCTCCACAGCCTCTAGATCTTTAAGAAATCATAGATTATAATGAACATCTGAGCTCGAAATAAAGCTTCAATTCGTTATACGTTTATCTGAAAATGACAAGATTTTGGAGGAGTTTACGAACAAAGAATCTTTAACCAAATGAAGTGGATGGAATATTTCACCCTTAAAAAGCTGCGATCTTAATTCCTGGTATCAAGAGAAAAATGCTAACAATTTTGCTTGTACACACATGGGCATCAGAAAAAATAAGGACCCACCCCTAAGTGGCCTACCCGCGAAGTTTCATCAAAATCGGAGAAAAATAACGTGTTCCTCCCTAAATTGAACACTGACCTTGAAAATTAGGTCACTGTAAAAGAGAATACTTGAGAAAATAACTCTCCGCTTCCAAGCTCCGGACTCGCCGAGTTACATCAAGATCAAAGGAAAACAGGCAAAACATGAGCCGAAGTTTCTTCGACGAAATGAGTTTTCTGTACAACATATAATGCTGTATGAAGCTCTCAGCCACAGTCCATGAAAATCTCAGCCGCAACCCACGAAACTTTCAGCTACGTTCGGGTGGAGGCCGGTGTTGTTGGCACTATGGCAGTGCTAGGCGCATGACCACGGCTAACTTTAAATTTAAACAATATAAAAACTATTGAGGCTAGAGGGCTGCTATTTGGTTTGTTTGATGATCAAATTTTTAGTAGTTTTTAAGATCTGAGGGCAGACAGAAACAGTGATCACCGACAAATAATTAGCCATCTCAACAGTTTTCTTTTACAGACAACTCTCTCTCTCTCTCTCTCTCTCTCTCCATTATGGAATCTTAATTAAAAGAGGTCAATGAACAAAACTTTTTATACAACGGAAATCAGTCACACCCTCAGGTGGAGATATTTATTGGTTTTCAAACATGTATTTTATCTTTACGCTCTGTGGCTTAAGCCATCCGTTCGTATCAAAGGCTTTTTATTTAATTAGGTTGAAAACTTTTTGCTCTAGCTTTGCGAACATCTCTTGAATAGTTCTACCTACACTTATCAAAATAGGCCGTTTAGCTAAGGATTACACACTTTCTGTTTTAAAAATGAAAGATGATTCAAGATAAATGACGGTAAGTCTCTTCATCCCTCGAAAGATATCTTGAGAATAAAAGTTATCGTGCATTTTACTCTCTCTCTCTCTCTTTCTCTCTTATTCCGGGTTATTTATTTTTTGCCTGGGCTGTGTGTGTGGCGGGGGGGGGGGGGGCGAGGGGAAGGGAGCTACTGTTGTGCAAGGGCGTCCTGCATGTAGTTAGGGCTGCCTTAAAAAAAGTAGCTCCTATCAATTTACTGAACCAAATCGTGACCCTCTCGTCTTGAATACAGGCTTCGATATCGACTAAGCCAGTTTTTCAAGGCCACAGCGAATATTATAACCAATAATAATGCAAGTAAAAGTTAGAATCTGTGAAGACTACAGACTCAAGGTAAGATTTATTTGAGCAATAACAAAAGAACTCAGCATTAAGGTTTCGATGCCAGTTATTGAGTGGTAATTTCTTTTCCATTATTTTCTCTCTTCAGTTCCTAACCTGACCCCCATGACATTTTGGACTTTTTCAAGCTTTCAATCAGCTTTTCTTCTTATTTTCGGGAAGCAGTTCCCTGTCCTGCATTGTCCTGCATTTGCGTTTTTCAAGATTCTAGCGAAAGTTCGTTTATTATCGCGTTTTAAGTCAGTCATATCAACAAGTAAATATATGTCACTTTCAGTGCTATTCGAATGATAATATATTTGAATTAGGACTAATCATACTTACAGAAAGAGGTATTCACATGACACGTTTTGTGGTCTCTAAGCTCCTGGTTTCTCACAATAAAAAAATAAAATAAAGATGAAATATACGCTATTTTAGCCAGTTACCGTTGCTAATGTCACACGTAATAAAAACAAAACGGTCAACCTCCACCATAGCATATCCTGTTACGTTATGGGCAGTTCCAAGTCTCTTCTTGGGAGCTGTGAAAGCTTTGTAAAAAAACTCGTGACGTCAAACCCTTTAAACTATATTTGGCGGCAGCAGCAGCGGCAGCCCAATTTGACGTCAAGATGACGTCAGGGACGGATTATGAGATGGGATCGGAGGGAAACACTGCCAAGGACGGGATACCTCGGAATCATCCATTAGGGTGCAGCTGATTCACATCCAAAGGATTTTTTTTTTTTTTTTTTTTTTTTATCAAGAATTCTAAAAGAATCTTGACGATGTCTTTGCTCTACTTCATTCATTTACCAAAGATCACCTCAGGCAGGCTAAAAGTACTATGAATAGTATTTGGAATATATTGTATTCTAGAGAATGATGAGTCGGATGGGAGAAGTGACGAATCACAGAAGAACTAGATTATTAAGGTTACACAGGGTCTCTGCAGAAGGTGTAGGAAGGTCAGAGAAGTGACTATGGAAGCAAAAGTCGAAATCTATGGAAAGGAAATGCTAAATGAAAGTGGACGAAAAAATGCGGTAGCCCTTTAGATTAAAGAATTGTAGACGCAAAGGCTGGAATGGTGAGAACTGTACAGATGCAATATAAAGTATGAGTGATCTCGGCGCCACGAAAAGAGACAGAATATCAAAATGTGATATATGCAAGTTTTTACCATCTTCATAGATATTTTCTAAGAAAACATGGAAGTAAATAGTAAGTTAACGACAAACGCGAAAGAAGTTCTCAAGGTTTACCACATCAGCTGGAACAGAACAGCAATGACGGATTTCAAATAAGAAGATAATAATCCTGCTATATAGAGAATCAAGTGGAGAAGGAGACATTTTCCTGGTATTCGAGGAAAATGGACAGAGGAACGCCTTCAAGTAAAGTAACTCTTCCTGCATACAGATACTGTACAGACATTACAGGAGATTGCTGTTATATAGCCACTTGGGTATGGCCTTGTCTGTCTGGCCGCTGAATTACAAAAATAAACAAGTAAAAAAATCCGCCGAAGTTTCTTCGGCGCAATCGAGTTTTCTTTACAATGTATAATGCTGTATGGGTCATGGCCCATGAAGCTTTCAGCCACGGCTCCGTGGTGGCTTGTCCTACAGCGTTCCCAGACGCACAATTATGGCTAACTTTGAACTTAAATAAGGCAAAAAAAAAAATTATGAGGCTAGAGGGCTGCAATTTGGTATGTTTGATGATTGGAGGGTGGATGTTCAACATACCAGAGTAGAGGGCTGACAAAAAAAAAAAAAAAAAAAAAAAAAAAAAGATCGGACGGACAGACAAAACCGTCACAATAGTTTTCTTTAACAAAAAAACTAAAAGGCAAGAAGTGGCACCAAGAATAATTCATTAACTTTCACATTGAGTAGAACGAGAGCAAGAATAATAATAGACTTAAGTGATCTTGCTCAAAAAAAAAAAAATAAATAAATAAATAAATAAAAAATAAAAAAGGTCATACATTTGAAAAATGGTGAGTTGAGGGGAGGGAAGAGGAAGGATGGGGAGGGGTATGTACTCGACTAGGTCATGTTCCCTCCATCGGGTTGAGTAATTCGCAATATATTTTCCTTATCTTTCTGACTTTTCAATTTTTTCCAAGTAACTATATGTGTCATTTTGGAAGAGTTGACATATGAATTAATCAGGACAATTCTCATCCAGCACTGCTGAGCTAATGCCTGACTTCGGGATACAAGTTAAGCACATATATACTTGTAAAGGACAGAAATTTTCAACAAAAGCATAAAGTATTATTTTGTTGTCATAGGAACGTTTTTTTACTGGAAACCTAATTTTCATCTACCTGCTCCATTTTGAATCAGCTTTACTGACATTTCTTTCCTAAAGGCGCCCGAAATTTCAATGAGAGATCTGAATGTATCCCCAATCACTACTTTGTTTACATTGCCTCGCGTTTTTTTCTATTTCTTGTAATGCTCAATAAATCCTATGGGGTTGATGACCTTTACAATCACAATGCCACTTCAACTTATCAGAGAATCAGACCCTCATACTCATTCTGTTTTCCTGATATTGTTACAGTGTATCTTTCCAGATAAGTACTAGTCGCTGTCTTTAATTTGTGTTGCTTAATGCTACAGCACGTTCTACACTACCCTCTTCACATCTTTAGGGATGTCTCGGAAGAACATACCCGTTAGTCTGTGGGTCATTGTCCCTAGTAGCATCGACTGGCACCAGAGTACCAGAGGGCACAGGAAGTGGCTTCAAGAAACTCCGTGAGATATCACGTTTTTCTACTCTCCTCGCCTCATACCCTTCTAGCACTCAGAGGCTATACGCTACCTGCCACGGACGCGTGACATCACAGAAGGAGATTGACCAAATTGTCTCCTGAGTTCTTCGACTTGCCTGAGGAGGAGGATGAGGACATTGCCCGTACTCTGCTGCAGTCTTGCGGAATTCTCATTTGGTTCTGTTTTTCTTTTTCTTTTCTTAATACCTTGTATGTTTCCAAGTCTTAAGTTATCAAATGTTGTAAATATCAGTAGTATATTGTTTTTAGATATTTTCTTTTTCACTTTGAATTCCATTTGAAACAGTCAGATAAAGCCCCAGGAGTTAATGTCATCAGTAATTTACCAAGATGCCTCAAGAGATATCGGTATATAAAAAGCAACTGCAGTCAACTGTACCTTCTAGAAAGGGCTGAATCTCTACGCAAAGTTTAGGACGCGTGTTAAAAAAAAAAAGAAAAAAAAACTATAAATATAAAATAACAACCGTCAGACCAGGAATAAATTTTCATGAGTGGGGATATTTAATGATAAACGGTACAGCCTGAATACCAAAGTCTTATTTTGCAATGGAAATGCCACAAGGGCATCTCATTATGCATTGGGAATTCTTGCCAAAGAAGGATGATTTACTGAAGATACAAGGAGAATCGTGACAATCTTTAGGAAGATTTTCTTTTGGATAAATATGAAAGATGTATATGATGGAAAGTTAAACGTCAAATCTGGTTGCGTTTTACCATCGCCAAAGAAGTCATTTTACCCTTTTATTAAGAATTTTCTGCTTCGAATTTCTCACAACTTCTGCATAAGATAAAGGTGTCTTGATTAAGTTTTGTGTTTCTGTTTGTATCACTTACATTAGATATTACTTTGAGCACTAAACTCCAAAAGCGTAATGGAATTTAGTCTAGGATTTAAGCAACAGCATAACAATTTTCAGTATTTATTAGAACAATCAAGAAGTTTTACTTGTTACTTTGATCTAGTTGTCGGCTATTGTATACATACGTGATCCTGTGCTTATCATTAACCATTTGAAGTCTAGCTGCAGATAAGTTACCATTTGTTTTACTTTTGACTGCAATGGCATTGGAATTTGGTGAATAAATGCTAAAATCATTTCTAGCAGCTAGAGCTCGAAAGGTCAGACTCCGAGTAAGATACAGAAACAGGAAAAGAAGCGCGTATTTATCTGACCACCGTGGAGATCAGTGGGCAGGCAAAAGGACATTTTTTTTTTTAAGCTTATGGACATGATAGGGTACTGGGTTGTTGACACAGCTCTCCTCAAGCGGAGAACGAATACCTCAGCCATGTTTGAATGGGTCGTTCATTCACATTCTCTGGAGGTCGGTGACATGCTGGGCTAGCTTTTCCTTCTGTGGCTTATCAAATATAATAGTTCCCCATGCAGGCCATTCTGTCTATTTGGACATTAACTTTATTTAAGACCTGCGGTAGTGGAGAGAGTGGTGACCTCTATACTGTCGAATTATCACTGATCTTAATAATACAATTTTATCTATAACAATACTTTCGTAAGCAAATTACATACTTTTACGATAGCTGAGAGTATTATTAGGAAATTTTCCTTATAAATATGATTTATTACACGTTAGGTCATGCTTATCCTTCGTTTGATTTATGATATAGTACAGTGGTATACGGGGCTTTTCGACAGGACAATTGCTTCTAGACCAGTATATTTATACTGCAGTTCTTCTGTAATAGTGTAATGTCTAAACTAACAGAATAAGAAATGTTCAAGTTTTGTGTTCTACTTAAAGGACTCATTTTTTGTGAACATATTTTTTGCTTATTTCTTAACTAGTATCAATGAATTTTTATCTTTGAGATAAGACCGACTGTAGTAATGGTTTCCATTTTCCAAAGAAATGGCATTTATGTCCAAGACCCTCGTAGGATGATAGTCTGTCCTTATCCTCAGTAAGTTCTGTTTCAACTGAGATCTTCCACTGGTGTTAACAGTGCACGAGCCCCAAGAAATAGAATCGGTGCAGTAGCAACAACAGTCTTCATTACTCTGTTGAGGTGCCAAGGTGTCACACTGCCCAGCGCCAGGAATTTTTCAGACCATTACTGTAAAAATGAGAACGGCCTTCTAATCAGAACTTGATAATTGAATGAATTTGCTTTTGTTAACTTTAGAAGAGGCTATTAGGATAGTTTAATCTATCAAAAGACAATAGTTCTTTCGTTTGACTCGTGTTACTGGTATCGCAAGTGAATTTTTATTTTTCCTTTTTTTCATTTTTTGCTTCGTTTCTGTGTCCTAGCTGTGAAACGTCTTACAAAATAGGAAAATCTGGTGCAGAGACTCGACTTATTTTTGCCGTTATAAACCTGTCAGGAAATTTATAGGGAAAAGTTCCAGATACACCCATTTAAAAAAGTAGAGGTAGCTCAAGATCATTTATTCATGACAAAGGACTAAAGTGACGCTTTCGTCGGTACAAAGTTCAAGTTTAGTTTGGACAATGGAATGAAATTTGCCGTTTTGAGGAAACGCAGCCTTGACATCGAAATGTCCCGTCAGGAACATAAACGGGTGGCGGTTAGCTGAAACGTGTAGAGGGAGGGGGAAGGGGGGATGTTATGAATATCTGCAGCAGAGTTCTACGACGTCGCGGTCCTCAAAACGGAATGGCCTCGACGAAGATTTTTCTCACCCAGATACGCTACTGCTCTCTCTCTCTCTCTCTCTCTCTCTCTCTCTCTCTCTCTCCAACCTTGTAAACAGCAACAGTGTAGAAAAGTTTAAAAGAAAGCTACACAAAATCATTGGGACATTGTGAATGCACAGTAAAACCTGCTCCTACAGATAAGTGAGCACACGATGTCTCCTGTGATGGACTGACAAGTCTTTGAGACATCATAATCCTTGTAACTCCTTGTAACCTGCCTTCAATCTATGACAGTCGCCTATGAACTTATGGCACTGATTAAGTTAGCAGACTCATACTGGATTTTAGGTAGCACATCCATATCGTTCCTTTGCGTCCGGAATGAGAACCGATCACTGGTTCCTCAGTCCCTCATTTGCGAGAGAGAGAGAGAGAGAGAGAGAGAGAGAGAGAGAGTGATGGGGGGATGTAGTACAGGAAGCATATCCACCATAACAACAATAAGATCAAGACTGGCAGAGCAAAAGCACATGGCACACGAAAGTCAACGAAAGAGAAAAGAAGGAATGTACGGCAAAAAAGAAAACTGAACTGTCTGAATAAAGAAAGAGGAGAAGGAAAAGAAACTGTGAGCGAAGTGGGGAAATTTATAATAGATACCCGAGAATGACCGGGAGAATGGATCACATCCACCCAGGTACTACAATGAGGAAACGATAACAGGTATTTTAATGTGCAGATGTGGGTGGCGGGTGGAAAAGGCGGGAAAAATAGAAGGGTAAGAAGACCGATGGCAGGTAAAATGATCGATGAAGTGCCATCGAGTCTCAATTTCCATCACCATAGGTAGAAGGAGCAAAGAATGGATTTCCATCTTGAAACCATAATTGTGAAAAAAAAAATTACGTGCAATGCGGCTGTACATAAGAACTACGAACGAGTGATTTTGGAAATATAGTAAAAAAACAAATGTGAGATTTTGCATGATATTCGCGTGGAACGCTGGTAACCATATTCTTCGGGAAGTGGGAGGCCCTTGTAATTGTATGTACTTTCTCCCCCCATGCAATTGTGTTAGAGCGAGAGCACTGTCTGAATGGTGAGTGTTCTGGAAAGACGTTCGAATGAGAATATTCTCCAGCAGTCCAATTTCACACTTCACGCCTCTCATGTACTGAACGCTTATACTTTAGGCTATACTCTCTTCCATACCGCACCTGGAATGCTAATTTGATTTCTGAATGGCATCTTCGACAGTATATTGAATGTGCTTCCTTTACTTTACAATTTTGGATGCATTGTTTCTTTCGCAGACAGATGTTTACTTGGAGCTCATGTTATGTTCTACGTCTTGGGAAATGAAATGCCGCTTTTTTTGCCTTATCGTAAAGGAATCTAAAATGATCATAGAGATATGTAAATGATTTTTATGAAGACTTGCCTTGCGGACTATTGAAAAGATAAAATTCGAATTTGATGGCCAACAAAAAAAAAGTATCGCTTGTGAAAAATGACAGAGTTCTTTTGTATATGTATTTGTGTATGAATGAATATGCAGCATTATAACGAAACTCACGGGTAATAAGGAGGTTTTATGAAAACCTCCTGGAGATTAACTCGAAATTCTTCTTTAGGCCTTTTACGGTACTTCGGAAAATGCGATCTCTTCTACAAGGAAGAAATAGGATCCAAGGCATCCAGTTGCAATTAAACATTTCACGCTCCGTTTTGGAGCTTAGGCTTATCTTATAAGATGTTAATTAGTTTTTTTTACTGCGTGACTTTCCTTTTGATTTATGCTCTTTTTAAATATGTGGCTCCTTCCCTTTGGTTGGCGAGATATTTCCCAAATTAACGCCATTAATTCTAAATTGAGAGTCCAAATGTATTTCAGAAAGGAAGTTACAATCGTCGATAGCCTCTATAAATCTTATAAAGGATGTTACGTTTAAAGGCATTACTAATCCTAACTCCACGTTCTACTATGTTTTGTTTCATTCATGAAGTTTACTGTCGGGTTAGTTGATATTTTGCTCCCTTTTGCTGTTGAATCCTGAAGGGATTCCTTTACTAATGGCCAACAATTCAATCATGATTGTACAATTAGAGGTTTTTCCTAAACGGTATAAACTTCCTGAAGCCTAAGTTATGAGTCAACTATTATGGGTGTTTGTAAATAAAACATTAGAAATCACTATTCTGAAATAATTGCACCCAGCAGATGAAGAAAGAGAATATGAAAGGAGGTACAGTAAAAGGGGTGGCAGCTAGGGGGCCGAAAGAAAGCTGCAAAGAACCTCAAGTAATGCCCACAGTGCACCACATGAGGGTGCACTGATGGCACTATCCCACTACGGGGATGATGATGATGATGATGATAATGATAAGACTAAACATCCCTTGATTATTTTTCTCATGCATTCACTGAAGTCACCGGGCATCTTATTAATAAATAAATGATCTTCGTTCATTTAGTTATTCGAGGAGGAATTCGAGAACGCCACTTGGTCAAGAGCAAGGTTAGGAAGAAACAAATGAATGAAAGTGAGCGAGCGCGCAGCAGCCGACAGCCATTCGTTGTTTAATTTGGTTTGTACTACATGGAACGTAATCCATTTATTTCGGTGACTGCTATCCTGCTGGTAAGGTGTGATGAATGTGGCCATGGTAGGCATAAGTATAAATCTTGCTTGTTTCAGTAGATAATAAATGGGGGAGGATTTTTCAGACACATACACACACACACACACACACGCACACACACACACACATATATATATATATATATATATATATATATATATATATATATATATATATATATATATATATATATATATATATAAAGGAATTTTTTTTTCGTTGTAACAAACGTCAACTTCCTTTCTGATATTAGCTATAACGACCCATTTCCCCAGATTTTATCTGAAAATAAAAAAATAATAAAAAAAAAACTGTCCATATGTAACCGCCTTATTTCCATGATCATTCATGACCTAAATTTTGGAGGGTTATCCTGTGAATAAGCAACGTGATAACGTGATCTACTTGGAGCGAGATATTTTACTTTTTTTTTCTTTAAAAGGAAATTGGATAGGTTTTTTTTTTATTGTGTTGATGCAAAGCAACGATATGAATGTGTTCTGAGAGAGAGAGAGAGAGAGAGAGAGAGAGAGAGAGAGAGAGAAATGCTCTCGTGGGTAATTGTATGATCTGTTAGGTTTTCAGGAATGATTCATAGGGCGCAGGGCACGATGGAGTCGTGACCCCACCCGTATTACTAATATGATAATGAAGATAAACGATTCCATGACATTTTCACCAAGTAATTGCGATTTCACACGTCACTTACCCCTTTCTTTACGACCAAACTTCTAATGTAACTTGCACACGTAGGGGCACGTTCGCGTTCTACTCCTCTTTCTCTCTCCCTTATTCTTTTGCAGTTCCGTATTTCTTTTATTGTTATACACATGTAAATATATATAGATATATATATATATATATATATAATATATATATATATATATATATATATATATGATATATTATATATATATATATTTATATATTTATGACTGGTAAAAATTGTTCTGTTCTGTTATAACAGAGTTCCATCTAATAAAAGGAGCCCATAAAAACACCAAAATATAGAGAGAGAAATACTATATTTCAGAGACTGCTGTCTCCCTCTTCAGGTAGATGAATGAGAAAAGTTTACAGAGAAGGTGGTATTTATACCATGAGGTCCATCCACAGGTACGCCAATTTAGGTCACTCCCGCTGATAGTCTTCCTTTAATCTTCTTAAGCGTCGGCTGAATGAAAATTTTGTCGATGATATCTGGGTCCCATGCTCCCTTTGAGATATTCATTACCTGCCTCTCTTTAATCAAGGCTGATTCCATCATTTGACTCTTGTACCGGCAGTTGCTGCTATAAATTATACATGACAAACTCCAATTCATACCATGGTTATGTTCATTTATATGGTTGGAAATAGCTGAGTTCTGTTGTCCATACCTAACTGACCGTTTGTGCTGTATTAATCTCTGGGGAAGTGATTTTCCTGTAAATCCGATGTAAGATTGGTCACAGTCCAGGCATGGGATTTCGTAGACACCTGTGTCCTTGGGGGATGTCTTTTGTTGGATGTTAATCAGGGATTTGGCTAAGGTGTTTGGGTAAGTAAATGCAAAAGTGTTAGATTTTGCAGGAAAATCACTTCCCCAGAGATTAATACAACACAAACGGTCAGTTAGGTATGGACAACAGAACTCAGCTATTTTCAACCATATAAATGAACATAACCATAGTATAAATTGGAATTTGTCACATATAATTTATAGCAGCAACTGCCGGTACAAGAGTCAAATGATGGAATCGGCCTTAATTGAAGAGAGGCAGGTAATGATTATCTCAAAGGGAGCATGGGATTCAGATGTCATCGACAAGATTTTCATTCAACCGACGCTTAAGAAGATTAAAGGAAGATTATCAGCGGGAGTGACCTAAATTGGCGTACCTGTGGATGGACCTCTTGGTATAAATACCACCTTTTCTGTAACTTTTCACATTCATCTACCTGAAGAGGGAGACAGCAGTCTCTGAAATATAGTATTTATCTCTCTACATTTTGATGTTTTTATGGGCTCCTTTTATTATATAGTAATATACTAATTATATATATATCATATAAATGTATAATATACCCAATATATTATAATATATATATAACTAATATAATTACCTCCCAACTGTACCTGTCCTTCGGACGCATTATCGAATGCACATTCACTTCTAAATGACCTGGATGTACATCTTTCCCCAGCCAATACTACTGCGTCACTGACCAGCTCAGTCAGGCACGCAGGCCAACAGCAGTCTCATACATGTTGCGACAGGTCGCCCGGGACAGATTTTCATAGCAAGGCCCCCTTTAACGGCACTTGATAAAACTCATCCTATAGTTAAAATCTGATATTCATGTTAAATGCGTTTGTAGTCATTTATTTTAACTCGTGGTACAAAATTTGAATGTAATAGGCCCATATTTGACCCTTTGGTCCCTAACTTTCCAACGACTTTCAAGGTCATGTTAGGTAGGCTAGACCCCCTTCTCCCCTGGTCGGTTAGTCTCAAGGGCATAGGCCTCATGCCCCCCTAATGTTGTGGGAGACCCTCGAGCCCCATTCCCAGGAAGGGTTGCCCTCCTTACTAGTTGAGGGTGCCTCATGGCCCCCATATTGTGGGGAGCCTGCTTGTACCAATAGAAACACTTCTACATAGATGGCAACTCCGAAAGTTGTAAAAAATGAGGGAAGTAAATAATAGGGGTTATGGCTACCTTTAAAACGGACCTCAAATTTCGGCTTTTATCTAAAACCTTCCTTCGGAAGAGGTGAGTCTATAGTAAAAGTTTGGTATTCCTACCTGTCAACTCCGAGAGTTGTAAAAAACGAGAGGTTATGAAAATGAGGGGTTATGACCCCCTTAGAAACAGCCCTCGAATTTCGGATTTTGACTAAAACCTTCCTTGTGGGGAGGGAAGTCTATGGTAAAAATTTGGTAGCCCTAGCTGTCAACTCCGAAAGTTGTAAAAATGTAGGGGGTATGAACTGGTGGGGTTATGACCCCCATAAAAACGGTCCTCGAATTTTGGACTTAGACTAAAACCTTTCTGGGAGGGAGGGGTGTCAATGGTGAAAATTTGGTAGCCCTAGCTTACATATCTTAGGCGCGCATAGCAATCAAACAAACAAACAAAAAATGCCTTTTATATTATATAATATATATATATACACATATTTACAAACACACACACATACTGTATATGTATACTATGTATATACATGCACACACACACACACACACACACACACACACACATATATATATATATTATATATATAATATAGTATATATATATACTATATATATATATAACATATACATATATGAAATATCTGAAGTATAATAAAGGATGGAAAGCGAAGTCTCCAGGTGAAATCCTGAGAAATCTCACAAAATAGGATTCCTAAAGCAAAGAAAAAGAAACAGGGAAGATACTTCCACCCCGACAATTATTCAGATCATTGTAAGGGTGTTTCAGTGATGACTTGATATGATTTCGCAAAAATATCTGTCTGAAATACCAAAATGAATACGAAATGGAACCAGAGAGAGAAGCTCATAGTAGATATTTCAACCGTTCATCAAAATTTCGGACAGACGGCGAGATGTGAGCGACCTTTGATTCAGTGAAATGTGATATGAAGTACTACGCAAATGTCAATTTAATGATTCGCAAAACCAATAATGTCTTGCACTGCCAGAAAGGCTTAACCCACAAAATACCTGGGAAGAGCCTTTCTCCTGAATTGCTCTATGCTTTAAGAGTAGAACGAGCTTTGGTGATTCCTTTTTCATAAAGAGATGTATATGTATATATAATATACATACACACTCATTCATGTGTATGTGTGTGTATATATATATCATATATATATATATATATATATATATATATATATATATATATATATATCTTACGTATATATGTGGCAATGTCATTTCTTCAGTATAAGCACGTTTACCTGATAACTAAAATCATAAAACAAAAAAATATTATATATCCAGCTAAGCGCTCGTAACCATTTGTTGTCTGGACTCTTCCACTCCTTTTCAACCCTAGAACATAACTAATACAATTTGGCAAAGGTACGGGTGAAACTTACACAGAGGTGAATGCTGGCTGGTGGCTGGAGGGAAAAAAAAAAAAAAAAAAAAAAAAAAACTGTGTAGCGGGAGGGGCAAAGCCTGAGCGCAATGTCATGAGGTTATTGCCAACGAGATCTCTCTGCTGACACTGCATACATACATACTTTGCTTCGCAACAGATGAGACAACAATGCTTCAGCCAGAGCAAACGAGGAACGAGGATGGAAAAACAAAAGGTTTTAAAATCAGATGAAAAACAATTTACCCCACTTTTGTCTGGATTCATTTGCCCTTAACAAAAGGGAAGAAGTAGATGCAGTATCACCTTGAGAGCGTTATGTAAATCCGCTTTTTAAGATCTCCGTTTCGTTCTGCATCTTCACGCTGCTTCTATTTACAGAGAAGTGTCTCTCTACTGAACCAAGCTGAAGAAATCTATTTGCCAACACTCGATAAATCTATGTCTTGCTATGCTACTGCTTTAGGTTGAGAGAGAGAGAGAGAGAGAACGGATGAGAGAATGCGAGCAGAGACGAGAGGAGAGGAGAGAAGAGAGAGAGCTGTTTATAGAGCACACTTTATATAATGCTGAAATAATAGCACACTTACCAGAGGTATCTTTCCTCAAGTCGATGACGAGAATTACTGGTCGAGCATCAGCTCTGGCTTAGTCATGAAAAGAATAGCTTGCACTATTCCATTTTGAGATTCTTTTCCTTACGTCTTTGACTCCAATTCCAGGTCTTGTCCGCCTCGCGTGACCTTACTGATTTGAAAAGAAGTGTGTAGAGCGACTCTTCAGGTGGCACGGCCTTTGCATTACGTCTCAAATCACGGGGTCAGTAGTGAATTTCTTCGAACCTGAAATCTCCTGAATTCCGGGACTCTTGAGTTATTTTACTGAACAGTCAGCATGCGTTATCTGTCTTTCCATGCAGGCCAGCGGTGGTATAATTACCAAATTCCATGAGGATATCAGTCATGAAAGTGCTGATTTCAAATTTACCTTGATCGCATAACAAAAGGGGATTACATCAAAGAATCTCTCTGTGCACGTATACTGTTGTGTCCATTTAGAAGGGAAATATAAACATAATTTACCAATAAAGCCCAATGCAAACTGGAATTGAATTATTTGTATGTTATAAATAATTACACATGACGAAAAACAGCGACGCAAAATAAGAAGAACGTTCTTTTCAAAGAAACTGGTACAGATACTTCTAATTAATTAGGTATTTTCTTTAAATGGCACCAGAATGACCTATAATTGGTCGGGTATTTTTTTCAATGTGACACAAGCATGACTGACAAAGTAATAGACCCAAGCTTGATTTATAAAGTGCTAGATGTTTTTTTTTTTCTGTCACTCGGCACACACATGGTTTGATCTACTGGAGATTGTTCTTCAAGTTGAGAAAACAAAAGCATAATTTAAAAGTTGTTCGATGTGCCCAGGAAGTTTGTACAAGCGTTGTTCATGATGCTTTAAATATTCGTATTCTGACTGGCATGGGCATCATTCATAAATCTTTTATTAGGTTTTTGAACTGGCATAGATATGAATTATATGATGGCTATTTTCCTGCAAATTGGTGCAGGCATGATTTACAATATATTAGGCCTATTTTTTCCTTAGACCTGCTTAAACATCCGAGTGACACGGATGTCAGAATGATGTTCGTCGGAAAAGAAGATGAAGAAGAAGAAGAGAGAGAGAGAGAGAGAGAGAGAGAGAGAGGAGAGAGAGAGAGAGAGAGAGAGAGAGAGAGAGAGTTAGAAGTAGGCGGCCTTTTTTTTTTTTCTCTTTTTTTTTTTTTTTTTGTTTTTTTAACCTTTAGTGTACCATTTTTTAAATGTTGTTAAAGAATCCACTGCAAGTTCAATTGAAGCAAAATGTGTTCGCTTCCTATCTGACAAGAAAACAGGAAATTTAATGCCGAAGTCTGATTAAACACTTCTTTTCCTCAGTAAGCATGGATCATTTATGTCTTGATAATTCATCTCTTTGCGTTGGGTACTGTGGGCAGACATTGTTTGCCTTCCTTCTCTGTTTATACAGCACATCATAATGCTCACCAGGTGGGTTGATTTTCTATATATAGCTGTTATCTTCGTTTTTTTTTCTTGCTTTCCTATTTATGTATACGAGACTATTTTTAAATCTTCTTGCTATTGTATGTTTGGTTGCAGTGGTCATTGTTATAAATGCATGTCTCTTGATTCTGACATTTGGAATTGCAGCTCTCTCTCTCTCTCTCTCTCTCTCTCTCTCTCTCTCTCTCTCTCTCTGTGGTACGTGCGCTCGTGAACAACCTCGAAAAGCTAGTGTAAGACGTCTTTATAGCTGTGGATGATGAATGATTCTCAAGCGATTTAATATTCGTGCATTATCTACTTACATTCCCCCAAAATATTAGTGACAACAAGTTCTACTTAAATACGATTTCAAATCCCTACTAAAAAACTTTAGTTTATGCACACTGTAAATAAACATTTAAAGTTACCCAACATACTTTGTTCTTTCTAGAAATACCTTGTCACGAAACTTGTGTTCATGGCAGGTATTCATCCTTACCAAATATTAGTATCATTATCATTACTAGTAACCTACCTGGCTAAAACGCCCTGAAGTCAGCTAAAGCTCTCTAAAAAGAAAAAAAAGGAAAATTGAGTATCTTTAGTAATGATTAAAACTTATAGTTCTTACATTTCTTCCAACTTACAAAAAAACGTTATAGAAACATGAAACAAATACATAAATTACCCTTAGCTTCAAATTATATAAATTTGAAATCAAGATTTAAGGCATCCGTTTGATATAAAGAACAATTTTGATATTCATATAGAAAATTTATTAATATCACTTAATAGGGAACAATATCAGATTTCGAAGATCATACATATAAACAATATTTTTTTCTGCAGAGGAGGATGGATTCTCTCTCTCTCTCTCTCTCTCTCTCTCTCTCTCTCTCTCTCTCTCTCTCTCTCTCTCTCTCAGTTATACCAAGGTAAACACGTGGTATATCATATCTTGGAACCTGCAAGATTTGTAATAATGCGTTTCCATAGCTAGATTCAAATTATGCGTATATCTTATATAGTTTATGTACAATGGGTTTGGAAGACAAAAAGAAAAATACGCGAAGTTTCCCCCTATTTCACTCTCTCCCTCTCCCTCTCCCTCTCCTCTCCCTCTCCCTCTCTCTCATCAGTAAATAGCCTCACTTGTATTTCCGTCACCTCTGTAACCTCCAAACTGGTGTTTGTCCTTTATCATCACCGTGGTTATTGATTAAGGACAGTTAAGATCGGAAGATGGAAGTGCAGTCTCGTACTTTCGTTAAAAAAAATAAAGAACACTCTCTCTCTCTCTCTCTCTCTCTGTCTCTCTCTCGTGCGTATGCACATATGACGCTTTAGCTTTTGAAGCTTTTTACATTGTTGCTAAATATAGTTATTTGCATTTCGTTGTTTAACCTTTTCGTTTTCCGCGAATACCAGTTTGATCTGATGCACATCAGCTAAGTACTTTTGTCTTATACTATTTTGGTACTTAAAGAAAAATGCCTAATATTTATTTGCTCTCGAGATGATCCTTAAACTATATATTCCTTTGTCATTTATGCTTAGCTATTCAAAGAAATCGAAACATGTTTGTTTGTACGACTTTGTTGCATTAGTAGAGGTTCTAATCTCACATGGATTATATAAAATATTGTGCATGGTTTTATTTACATTTGTATTAAAATATATAGAAAAGACACACCCCGCCCCATCCTGCTATTTCATATAAAACGTAAATTAAATATTTTTCTCCATCACGTTAAAGAAATTATGTTAATTTTTCTGCTTTCAAATATGATCTCAAACAAACTTGAAAGTTCCAATAAATTCATAAGCAAAAGTTATGAAGTTGAAAGCAATGCATTTTTATTTTAGGGGTATTTTCCAATACCTTTCAGGCCATCGCTCGTCCATTGTCCTGCGAGGTTTGTAGGAGGGTAAATCTGTTGCACTCAATCGGTTCCTGTCCTTATATCTTAACTTCTCCCCTCCCATCCAAATTCAGGGTCGGAGTATCATTTGTGCCCACCGACCCACTGCCCTTAAGAAACAGAGAGAGAGAGAGAGAGAGAGAGAGAGAGAGAGAAGAGAGAGAGATGTGTGGCCCCCTTGGTAACTTGGTGGTCATGACCCTTGCTCAATTGCGCCTTGACTTCTCCAAGGTCATGGGGCAGGTGGGAAGCGGGACATGGGGGGGCGTTGCTCCCTCCGCTGGGCAGATCCAGAACTTGGACTCTCTTTGCTCCCGGTGGGAAAAGGTTTCTCTCTCTCTCTCTCTCTCTCTCTGGAGCAATGCATCTGTGATCGATCACATCTGGAAGAAAGTGTTTAGGTGTAATGTCCTGTCCCAAGGATTTCTCTGACCCTTCGCTCTCTGTTATTTTCTGTCTAGCAATTTTCTCTCCCTGTCCATCTGTCAGTCTCTTCTTCTGATCCTTTTCTCACTTCCTGCGACAGCCATAGTAAACAAAGAGGGCCAATGAACCTAGAAGAATTCTAGAAATTTATTTACAGGAGAGTCAATTTCGAATTAATGAATCGCATATAGTTGAAGGTAGGAAGAAAGAAGGCCTGCAGATACCCCCAAGCATCACCTGGGGACAATCCCGCTTCTGCTCTGCCCCATAAACGGTTTTATCCTGCCGAGAATGTGAGCTGAAGTCGCACCTACTGACACAACCAAAAATTCTTCAAGGTTACTTATACTCTCTGCCAACTCTTTGCCAACGCACGGCGGGAAGCTTGCGTATACGCTAGGAACGATTGGCTGGATCCCGAGATTATGGCGTTAGCCTTATCATCTGCCTTTTTTCTTTCTCTCTTTTTTTTTCCTTCTTCTTTCTCTCCTCCCTTGTACGTTGCAGATGGCAGTTCGCCAGGACAAGGCGCCCGGCCCTGGACGGTCCCTTGGAAAATTCCAAAAATGTTCTTCATTTTCACCTTCTTGGTGCGCATACCACGTGCCTTTATTAGAGCTACCCCTTGTCTGTTTTGTTTTGAGAAATAAGGGTAAAGATTACATCTCCACCTCAGAAAAAGTACATATATTTGCAGTCGTAGTCTTTTCAAAAGGACAGAAGGGGATAGTTTTCTGTAATTAAAGTACAAAAAGTTTTTTCTTGGCGATACAGCCTCAAAAGGCTGTACTTATAAGACCGGATTGCTTCTAGTAAGGAGACGTGACCAGAAACGCTATGGGGAGGTAAATAGCAAGGATCTAAAGCATTAATGGGCATGTAAGGTTTGTTTGGGCCCGTCAGCAATTCTCTCGAGAGGGGGTATAAGATGACTGTGTGCGCTGCAACTTTTACTTGCCGCTGGGCATCTCGGCTATCCTGATGGTACCAGAGCAGACGGGGCATTCGTAACACCAGTGCTCTCTCTCTCTCTCTCTCTCTCTCTCTCTCTCTCTCTCTCTCTTCTCTCGCTTATCGCTACACACATAGGCACGCACACGTACACACGCTAGTGCGTAAGTGTTCTTTTTTTTTATGTACAGGAAATTACAGCCGGTTACGGTGCAGCTACCATCAGTTTATGTCATTCAATTTCAAAAAGTCTTTGAACTTCTGCAGTGGGTCAGTAGATTTCACTGACTTGCCTAATCTATGAATACCTCAGGCTTTTCCTTGCCTGGCAGAAAGCCGACTAACAGGATTAAAGAAGAATACAATAAAAAAAAACACACACACACACATTTATACGTATTTATATATATATATATATATATATATATATATATATATATATATATGTATATATATATATATGGCATATGTGTATTAGACTCTTCTTTAAACCTGTTTGTCGGCTTATGTGTATATATATTATATTATCATGTATATATATATATATATTATATATATATATATATATATAATTTGTATGTGTATATAAAAGCTGAATTGATGCATCAGTATTATTATTATTAGTAGGAATGTTCATAATGACCATACATCCTTATGGAACACCGGAAAGATCATGAACCTTCCAAAAAATAATATTCAAAAGGAAAGAATACTCACAAGAAAAAATAAATAAATAAACAAGAAAGATCACAGCAAAAAAGAGGTCAGGGTTCCATAGGATGCGCAAAACCAAAATGACACATTAGGCACAAAGACCTTCCACTGCGAATAATGAAACAGATAACTAAGGAATGAAAGTGTCCTTTGGTTTTCAACGTGAAGCAAGGGAATCGTCACCAAATTAAGTCGGAGGTCATGTGTCAGAGGCTACGGCTCATCCTAAAGTTTGAAAATATCAATTAGAAGGACTATACCCGACTACAAAAATACTTGATAAAAGACCCTTCATAGAGCAGAATTAATCTATAAATAACAACGGAATTTGCAGCAACAATGATTACAGTGGAAAAGTAAATCCACAGTAATATGTCTGATCTTGTTATTTAAAATACAAAGCAGAAAGCTTTCGAAGACCTGCACGGTCCTCCTTGTCAATTTGAATACCTTGTTATTTAAAATACAAAGCTTTCTGCTTTGTATTTTAAATAACAAGATCAGACATATAACTGTGGATTTACTTTTCCATTTTATTTTATTAACTCATGTGATTATGAGGTTTATTTGAATGATTACAGTGTTATGATAATGAGTTTTCTTTTTACTGCTACACGTGCTTCTCAAAAGGCAGTACTTAAAAGATATCTGAATTTTTTTTTTTTATCTGCCATGGCCCTATAAGACTAACAAAATGGCTTAAAAAGCTTCATATCTTTAATATCAGTATGGATATAAGAAGTGTGGCCTTCGACCATTTTTAGCGAACCACTTAAATGGAGATAGTTGATGTCACTTATTCAACTAATTAGTAAACGCTGTTCAAATTCCCGAAGGTACTGCGTGGAAGTTATGAACACGAGAGTCAGCTGAACTAATTCTTCGTAATGGACGACATAAAGCAAATTATACTAACATTTATTTTCTATACTCATAAAATAAGGAACTCTACGCCTCCTTCCTTGTTTCCAAAGTAACATCCTCTATCCATGTTGCAGTGCCAGTTTGTAGAACAATGAGACCTCCTTTATACTCTCTCTTTTCTTGCTGGTCTTTCTCTTATTTCGAAATAATTCAATAAGGAGGTAGAGCTGCTATCTTATACATTTCATATCAAATAGACAAGGTATAAGACTCTAGATGGTAACCAAAGACCGAGTTTTTCAACAGGTTGTTTTGCCCCTCCATCACGCCATTCATTTGAGCGAGGTCGTAGCATGAAAAGGAACGTCACGTGGAGCGTCTTTTGAAAGACCTTCAAATGAAATTAGGAAAAGGGTCGAGAAAAGGGGCAATGCACGATGACGCGGATCAAGGACAGGACACAGGACTTATAATTGCCCAACGAGAGACATTTTGTTGATTGGGGCCAGTAGAGATGTATAAGTGGAGGAAGAGGGGAGAAAGAGAGAGAAAGAATGAGGGAGGGAGAGAAAGAATCACACTAGGAGGAGGAGGAGGAGGAGGAGAGGAGGAAGAGGAGGAGGAGGAGGGGGCGTGGAGGAGGAGGAGGAGAAGGAGGAGGAGGATGGACAGCAGGTGGCCAGCGTTTCAGCGCATAGTAAGGGCGTAGTCCGAGAGACCCCATCTTAGGGGCCCCTGTGTAAACACCTAGCTTCACTATGATTACTTATAACTTCCCATACTACCTCCATTACGCTTCTACGCCCTTTGGAAGGGCGATTGTAAAAGCCAGGCTCCCTTAACAGTCCAGGTGCGAGCTTGAGGACGAGAGGAAGAAAAGGGGCTGCTTGCTTGTCCGGATCCCCTCCTATCTAATCTCTGGGGGCTTCTTGACGCAATAATAATTATGGGCTGGACGCCGAGTATGTCCGCATTGTCCATGGCATTCCTGGCGAATTCCTCCACAATCGCCTCTCACCCGAGAGAGAGAGAGAGAGAGAGAGAGAGAGAGAGAGAGAGATTGCGTTAGGGAAATTGCTGGCTGTGTACGAGATAATTACGAGGTTATTCCTCGTAAGCGACGTGTAAGTGCTTAATTTGTATACTTACGAGTGAAGAGGCGGGACTCCTTGAGGAGTGCAGGAGTTCTAATTAATTCAATTCCTTTTTTAATTGACTTTTCTCAAGTGACATACATACACATACACGTACATATATACATGACTGATAAAAATGTTCTGTTACAACATAATCCTGTCTAATAAAGGGAGAAACCCATCCCAAAAAAAAAAACACCACACATAGAGAGTAAGTATGCTGTCCCTGAAAAATGGTACTTACTTTCTATTTTTTGGCGTTTTATGGGCTCCTTTTTTAGATGTATATACATATATATGTACATATATAGGCTACATTATATATAGTTATAATATATACAGATATATATAATTTGATAAATATATATATATATATATATATATATATATATATATATTTATATATATATATATATATATATATATATATATATATATGCGTATACATAAAATTTCTCATGAACTCACCCTTTTATCAAACAACTAGCTTTTCAGAGAAGGGAAAAATACTGTCCAAATTAACTGTTAATGCAAAAGCAAAAATAAAAAAAACATTTAGAATGAATAGCAAGGGAGGTTAACCTTCAGTTATGAACATGGAATTATGTTCTATAGGGAGCTGTGATTAACATAAAAATTATGTTCAATCACATTACAATAACACTGCAGAGGCACCTACACAACCAGAAAAACCACGTTGTCATTCAGGGACGAAGTAATCAAGATTTGACAAACTCATTAGTTTCCCCGTAACGAAAAAACCTAATCAATTTAGACTCTTGGACTGTACTTGATTATAAAGAAAAATAGAAAACATTAACCAGAAAATAATCAAAACTGAAAAAGCTTTCGTAACCAATGATAAGTGCTCTGGTGTAAAACACTGAC
This sequence comes from Macrobrachium nipponense, assembly GCF_015104395.2. Classification (NCBI taxonomy): domain Eukaryota; kingdom Metazoa; phylum Arthropoda; class Malacostraca; order Decapoda; family Palaemonidae; genus Macrobrachium; species Macrobrachium nipponense. Next base: position 58,067,025 of record NC_061096.1, read on the forward strand.
TGCGGAATGTATATATACGCACATACATACTACATATGGTACATACACACACACAC
>NC_061096.1:58072080-58107080 GCF_015104395.2 Macrobrachium nipponense
TATATATATATATATATATATATATATAAACAAGATATTGGTACATATTCATTAAAATGAAAATTTTTTACTGGAGTTCTCATCTACAGTAAGTAAAATACTCGGTTATGATCAAACAAAAAATATACTGAAAAGTGACAATGCGGTAATACACACACACACACACACACACATATATATATATATATATATATATATATATATATATATATATTATATATATAATAGCGCGCGCGCGTGTGTGTGTGCGTGTGTGTCTGTGTGTTTCTGAGCGGCAGAAAGGCATCTCAGCCGGATATTGCATGATGGGGGAAAGGATGACGGAAAGGGAGGTTGTAGGAGTAATATCCTACAGGTACAACGTATCGTTAGGACGATGACCCTTGCTGTCGGAAGGGCAAAAATTGAAACGGAGGAACACCACGTATGATGCTCTCTCTCTCTTATTCAGAGATGGAAAACCCATCGGATACCTATCTCATTAACAGTCGTAACATACGTTCATCATCTTTTATATGTAGAATGGGATGATCTAAACAAATTCCGTTAAAATACTTCGTGCTTCTTCTGTTGGCCCAAGCCGGGAATGGTGCGCGCGGTAGTTAGTCGATTTTCGTGGATCACTGCCTGGACGGGAAAAGACATGTGGCAAGCAACCTCACCAAAAAAATTTGGTACGCGCTGGAAGGTTATTACCCCTGGAGCTATATATATATATAATATATATATATATATATATATATATATATATATATATATATATATATATATATATATAGGGTCCAGGAATCCACCAAACATTGTGAAGAATATTTTTATTAGGAACGTTTCCATACTACTTCAGAGTACATCTTCAGCTGTAATTATAAATTGTGACAATTTAATTAACAGTAAAATAACACATTAAGACTAAAACATTAAGATAATAAGTTAATTAAAAACCTTAGAGAACATTTAAAACAAGCAATAGACTAAAACTTTAAGAAAGATGGTAATTAAAATTTATAGAAACATTTAAAACAAACAATGAGAGGACAAGTACCCTAAGTGAAAGTAGAGAAGGGAATGATTTGTAAACACAGTTCGGCCCAGATCTCAGTTATGCTAAATACAACGTGGCAGCAGCCACGTTTGCATTTAGAGAAGGAACCAGCCGTTTGATGTATAATGACTCAAGTGTCGTTAAGTAATTGTTGGGAGAGCTGTCAATGATTGAGAAATGTGTTTTATCAATATTAATTTTACATATTTTGGCGTGGTTACGGATATTGGATAATTCTGGATTTGTTATTCGTTGTCCTGTTCTGTAGCTAACACCTAAGTGACTGGAATATCTCACTTTTAGTAACCGTTTGGTCGATCCGACGTAATACCAGGACAACCCGGACAATAAATTTATAAATGACGTCGGATCTCATGAACGGTGGTAGTTTTTCTTTGTGTGAAAAAATGTGCCAATTTTAATGGGTTGACAGGAATCAAGTTTAATTTTAAAAAACTATTTCACTTTCAATGATTTTCCTTATTCGCTCGCCTAATTTGTTTTTATATGTAAAGGAATGGTACAGTACATTACTAGCTTCTTTTAATAATATCATAGGAAGGAACTTGCTCCCAGAAAAATTATTATTTAAAATTCTATTTACTACATTATAAAAAACATTTACTGGATAAGAATTGTTCATAAATATCGCTTTTAAAAAATTCAATTTCTTCGGGAAATAAATGCCAATTTGAGGGCATTTATTTCCCGAAGAAATTGAATTTTTAAAGCGATATTTTATGAACAATTCTTATCCAGTAAATGTTATAATGTAGTAAATAGAATTTTAAATAATAATTTTTCTGAGCAAGTTCCTTCCTATGATATTAAGAAGCTAGTAATGTACTGTACCATTCCTTTTACATATAAAAACAAATTAGGCGAGCGAATAAGGAAAAAAATCATTGAAAGTGAAATAGGTTGTTTAAAATTAAACTTGATTCCTGTCAACCCATTAAAAATTGGCACATTTTTTACACACAAAGAAAAACTACCACCGTTCATGAGATCCGACGTCATTTATAAATTTTAATTGTCCGGGTTGTCCTGGTATTTACGTCGGATCGACCAAACGGTTACTAAAAGTGAGATATTCCAGTCACTTAGGTGTTAGCTACAGAACAGGACAACGAATAACAAATCCAGAATTATCCAATATCCGTAACCACGCCAAAATATGTACAATTAATATTGATAAAACACATTTCTCAATCATTGACAGCACTCCCAACAATTACTTAACGACACTTGAAGGTCATTATACATCAAACGGCTGGTTCCTTCTCTAAATGCAAACGTGGCTGCTGCCACGTTGTATTTAGGCAATAACTGAAGATCTGGGCCGAACTGTGTTTTTTTTCAAATCATTCCTTCTCTACTTTCACTTCGGGTACTTGTCCTCTCATTGTTTGTTTTATTAAAAGTGTTTCTTATAAAATTTTAATTACCATATTTTTTTCTTTTTAAAAGTTTTAGTCTATTGCTTGTTTTAAATGTTCTCTAAGGTTTTTAATTAACTTATTATCTTAATGTTTTAGTCTTAATGTGTTATTTTACTGTTAATTAAATTGTCACAATTTATAATTACAGGCTGAAGATGTACTCTGAAGTAGTATGAAACGTTCCTAATAAAATATTCTTCACAATGTTGTGGATTCCTGGACCTTTTTTTTTTAAAAATTTTTAATGCTCTCATCTGATTGAATATATATATTATATATATATATATATTATATATATATATATATATATATATCTATATATATATATGTATATATATATATAATATATATATATATATATATATTCATATATATATATAATAATTTATTAAATATATATGTGTGTGTGTGTGTGTGTGTGTGTGTGTGTGTGTGTGTGTGAGATTTAACGCGTTTATTAGGACCATGTCCTCCCGGTAATCAGTTAGGCAATGCTGGGTTTAGTATACTCTAGCTGATGACCGGCATAGAATACTAGACAACGTCGGCATTTAACCCCACGGCCATTTGTGCAGTGTAAGAGCACTGGTCCGATACCATCAATTCTTTTTTAGACCAGTTTCGAGACAGTAAGATAACTTTTCGAACTCATCTCTGCGAAGGAAAGAGCTACCTCTTGACGGCAGTTTCTGATCGATGGTTTTGGGACCTTTTCAGACATTGGGTTTTCTTCCGTTCAATAAAACTCGCGCCTTCTTTTTTTCAGCGTGTCTATCATCTAATTTAGTTTTCACACTCTTGTGAATTCACCAGGTTTGACATCAAGTAAATTATATCGAAATGTTCCTTTTAAAGAACTATTTTAATTTCGTAAGCTCCCTTTAAAAATATGAAAAAATTTTCCAATTTGGGGGAAAGAAGGGGAAAGAATTTCGGACACTAAATTACAACAGAACTGCTTAGAATAATAAGCCATAAGCTTTCCCTGAAACGATACATTTCTACTGTAAAACTTTATGAAAATAATATGCAATGTGTATTTGGCATCGTGTACAACACTTCCTAACCGGACAGACTATGGACTCACAAGAACGTCCCTATAATTTGTCGGAACCGATTCCCAGCGTCTGGTTTAATAAAGCTGCAAACGTAAAGCAGCTGTGCCATCGTACAGCTAAACAGGCTCCATTCATTCTAAACGAACGCCTCCTCCTGACAAAGCACTTTTCCACACAGTCAGTCACTTAGTTTTGCTTGTACAACACTGGCAACACAAGGCATTTTAAATTGACGAATTATGTTTGACAATCAAAATGCAAAACAATCCAACGGTGTTATGTTATTAGTGGACGCTGTCCATGGTCTTGGGTTAGCTTTCACATCGGTATTATAACGCTTGGCATTGATCATATAACGATTATTCACAGCCCTTAGGGTAATCACTAGTCTCCGTGTCATGGCCTACCACAGTCTGTTGGTGGAATGCCCTTGCTGGAGAATGTACTCCTTCATCACAGTTTGTTTATTGATTTGTTTACTACAGCAAAAAGGTTATGCTATTTGATTTAACTAGATTATCATTAGCTATTGCATAAATTCAGTACTAACCTCTTCTTCAGTTACTTTTTATCAGATGAGATTCAGTGTTATTCTGTACTTATCATATTAATGATAATTCATTGCAAGCAGCTTGTACAACATATTTAGGATTGTTCGCGTTGGATTTTTGAGGTATATTTGTTTCGACTAAGAGAAATAATTGAAAAGAAAAAAAATGAAAAAAATTACATTTCACCAATACACCTTTCTCCCAATAAGAAGAAAACCTAAAACCTAAGACCATAGCTACTTCTACATTAATTTCCTAAGCCACTGAATCACCAACTCACTTTTAACGGCAGAGAATGAAATTAAAGTCACTCATAAAATAGTCATCCCTCTGAGTTCTGGACTTCACAGTGAAGCAAGAAAATTGACCTTACTGCTCCAAAAAGGGTTCTTTTCTACTTAATCAAGATTTTAGTTTTTCGAAGTGGGCAATATACAGAAAAAAATATGCGTCTTAACAAAATTTCACCTAAATACGAAGGTGTACTACGCGATAACATTAATGATATGCAATCATATGCCTTACGTATGGTGTTAATACTTATATTTTGTTCGGCGTTACCTGTAAACGTTAAAAGCAGTCTGGCACGTTTATTTCCACACACACACACATATGAGTCAGAAATGATATAATATAATATATATATATATATATATATATATATATATATATATATAATATATATATATAAACATATCTATATCTATATCTATATATACATATATACGCACGTATATACATATCCAATTTATGGTTGCAATCTGCCAGTGCCCATACAAACAAGGGTCTTTACTTGAGCCCGAATATCCACCTCTGCTATCTCCCTTCTGCTCTCCATAGAGTTTTACTCCATAGAACCCACTGCACTATCATGATATCACATAACCTCGCATCGCCGTTCTTTTGTACCCTCAACTCAATTATTGCGGTATGTACCCATCGCTATTATTTACTGTTACATGCAATTTTTCTAACCCTACAAGTTTTTGCTCTGTAATAATGGCTGGTCTCATGGGAGTCTTTAGTATCCCTGTAAACATGCCATCCTCTTGATTCTAGATGGGTCGCAGTGAAGAGAGTTTTTCGTTTTATTCTTTAGTATTTATCTGTTATTCTTTATGACAATATACTGAACGGGCATCTTATTTTTTTCTTTTCATTACATCATATTTAGAACTCGATAAGTCGTACTAAATCATAACAGCATCATGACTGTTGACACCATTTATTTCAAAAGCACCCAAATGGCTCATCTTTAGTGTTACCGTAAGGACAAGGGTCTTATCAATCCTTAGGGGAAAAAACATACATATGTACATATACATATATGTATGTATGTCTGCACATATATACGTACCAGATGTATTTGCATCTATGAAGTATAACACGTCTCATTCTTTCAAACGCAGTTTTTATTACTTTGTTTTGAGTAAGGAAAATTGTAATACTTTAAATGCAAATTTAAAATAGGATATTCATGTAGCAATTTGTTTAGGACATTCTCATTGAATATGTTCAGAAGACCAATATTCTGATGATAGGTTTCTGATACAAATCAAAGTAAAGTCAACCAAAATCTTGTTATCACTGAAGCTGAAAATCCTTTATGTTCTGATGTTATTGTGACAACAGGAAATCAACTGAAAAGGGGAAAACTCGAGGCGAAAGCAACAGCGAAGCCGTATTGTCCATTTAACAAGACAGCTCAACCTTCCCATTTGGGGATGATTTTTCCAATTGACCTTTTGATTTCGTTCCTCCTCTTCTCTTCCCCTCTGAAGGACATCGCTTCCACCCCTTTCACTGCTCTTTTACTTCTTATTCCTCTTGACTTCTCATCCATATCCGTAGAATTGTTCCCTTCGGACACCCGAATTACTGTCGACAACGGCCCACCTCACAAGCTGGGTCTTCTCCTGATCGCTGATTCAATCTGAGTTTCTCCGAATCGGTTTCATTCCCTCCCAGCGATTGTCTGGCGGGGGAAATTCATTTGCGCTTTTATTCACATTTTTAAAGCTCCTTTTTTTTTCCTGACACATTCATATTGTAATCCCATAGACCGTAACTGAGTCTTAAGTTTGAGTCAAGACTTCTGACTCCTTAACTTCAATTTATTCTCTTCTTTCCTGTTCCCAGAGTCGTATTCTTTCTTACCATTTGCCAAGAATTAGTTTCTACGTCATCGTAACAAGGGGCCTTACCGGAGACTGGGTGATTCCTATTGTACAAGGTTAAGATAATCTTTGTATTTGCGCGCTCGTATCGTATTGAAATTGGATCATATATATATAATATATATATATAAAATATAAAATATATAGTATATAGTATATATATATATATATATATATAGATATATATATATATAATATATACATATATATATATATATATATGTAAGACATAGGGTTTTGAGGTTAATAATATATTGTTCGGGCATTCTCTGTGACCTATGGAATGTGGAGGACAGTGCAGAGGTGTTAACGGCCTGGGAGTAGCTGATGGGAATGCGATTCTAGGGTGGGGGTGGCGTGAGATAAAAGTGCTTGATTCAGGAAGTCATGTACGACAGTTTATGAACTCTTCTCAAAGTGCCTTTGGGAAACTAGATGCAGCTAGAACCGCGAGGCGCTAGCGAACTGTGTGTTCGTATGTGCGTGGTGCGCCTCTTCTATTCATAATGTATCGCTAGCCAAGTCTATGGGAAGACTTGCACAGACATTCGGGGGAGGAAGGCGAAGCCATGATGGCAGATGCCAAAGTGTTTTTTATTTATCAGTGAGTGATATTCCGGTGGGAATGGGTAAGTGTTACCTTACTTTAGCCAAAGGGGTGGCTTGTTTGATATCTTGTAAGATGTTCCATTTTATTAACTTTGTCTTTAAACTGGTGTGTGTACTTACCGAGATGTGTTCTGTATCTTTGAACAGACGGATCTGGAATACCGGGGACAGAGTTCCCAGGAGAGGTGTGGACTTTTGGGTGACTTGACAATGAGTTGTTTTTAAGTTAGTCTGTAAGACTGGATTACTTAGTTAATTGATTTAGTTATTCTTGTAAATAAACGTTATGTTATGATGCAACTCTCTCATTTTCATTACCTGTTAGAATGGAGAGAAAGAGGTAGAGAGAGAGAGAGAGAGAGAGAGAGAAGAGAGGGTGGGTGGAGTCCTTGGAGAGAGAGAGAGAGAGAGAGAGAGAGACGAGAGACGAGAATGAGAGAGAGATGGAGGGTGAGCGTGGATTCCTTGGAGAGAGAGGAGAGAGAGAGAGTGGAGAGATGAGAGGAGAGAGGGTGCATTCCTTGGAGAGAGGAGAGAGAGATAGGGGTCTGCCTTCCGTTTCGTGTCCACGCTTACCTTATGAATACTGGGGGTTCTTCCCCCATGTTTATATATATATATATATATATATATATATATATATATATATGATATATATATATATATAAATATATATATATATATATATATATATATATATATATATATGTGTGTGTGTGTGTGTGTGTGTGTGTGTGTGTGTGTATGTATATATATGTATATATATAAAATATATATATATATATATATATATATATATATATTATATATATTCAAATATAAAAACACTGTATCGTGGCTTTCTAAGAAATCAATAGAGGGATCCACAGTAATATCCTTGTTTATCTAGATATAATATGTTTTATACAAAGCTTAAAGCTTTCGTCCATCCTGCTGTGGACTTGATCACTAAGCAAATGAGACATGGTATTGGTGAAGAATTCCAAATAAACATAAACAAACAGACAAAGAACATTAACAAGGTTAAAAACTCGAACAAGTCATTTTTTTTTTTTTAATTATTTTTAACGACTTACAACTTTGAGATACATAGGAGTACATTACATAGTGAAAATTGTACATAAACAAAGTGAAAATTATTTGCAATTAGAAACTCTTATATAAAATATTACTTTTCAGAAAACAAAAATAATTATAATAATTAAAATAATGTTCTGATCTTTCAAAAAACTAATTTTTCTAAAAAGGAACCGTAATTATTCTTTATTCTATTGTCATGTATTAAATATAAATCTCTCCTGTAATTATTGATATTATTAATAAGTAACCTTATGATATCATTTGCAACCATATTCAAATCATTTCTAGTACACCATATCGTGTATATATAAGAACACAATAAAAATATACACACATTTCTCCTGCAATTGTCTTTGGTATTGAAGTCAAAATATAAAAATTTCATATTTGTTGTTCTCCGGCTCAAATTATAAATATTTTTAAGTACACTTCTCAGCCATTTGAAACTGGTTCAGTTCTTTTACAAAAAATAAAAAAGGTGAATAGCACTTTCCTCTATATTACATATTTCACATAAGGAATTGCTGGATAAATTTAAAAAGTGAAGACGTTTTTTCACAGGTAGTACATCATGAAGATGCTTAAAGATAATCTCCTTTCCCACGAAACGGTCAATATCACAAAAATTCTTCCATATTACTTTCCAGTCAAATAAAGGATATTTATATTCTACAGAGATGTCATGTTTCCTTAAAATACTTCGGTAAACACTCTTATTAGATAACATTGGAAAATTATGAACCTCCTTTAACTTTAACGGACGAACACGCCAATAGTATAACTGTAATATGGGGTGGGATAGCAAAATATTTGTGGAGCTTTAAAGTCTAAGTCAAAGAACTTACACAACCTAAAATAACAATAATGCAAAATTAAGCTCTGGGGGCCCTTATTCAATATGACAGTTTTCAAGAAGGTATTAACAATAATAGCATTAGCTTTAGCTCTCACATCGAAAACAGCCAAACCACCTTCAGTCCTACCTCTAGTCATTGTAGATCGTTTAATTGGTTCATATCTACCACACCAAATATATCTAAAAACTAGTCTCTCAACTCTGATGCCATAATTATGAGTTAAGGGATACACATGAGCAATATACCATACTTTTGCCAGAATGCAGCATTTGCATATGACGTCCTCTGAAAAAGGTTCAATTTCCTTGCATGAAGCAATTTCAAATGGTTGTCTATTTTACTTATGACATGTTCCCAATATTCTTTAGACTTTCCTTATAATCATTACAAATGATGGATACCTAGCGTGAACAAAGAAGTAACATTCTGCCTTATCCATGAAAGAGGCCAGTCCCTTTTTATGCTTCCAACCACCCCCATACTGAATAGTCTTGACTTTTCATTTCTATTAATTCTCTTAAACTATCTTCTGTTGTGATTATTATATTATTATCATCAGCATAACCAACTACTTTGAGAGTAGTGTGATCAGGTAAGACTAAGGGTTTCACATTAATATTTTCCTTAATTGCTATAAAGAACGATTCTTGATAGATTGCATATAACATCATGCTAAGTGGACATCCTTGCCTGACTGACCTTGTTATTTGGAAAAAGGAAGTTACATTATTATTTACACACATTGCACTTTCTATTTGATTATATAGCATACTTATTTTCCCTACAAACTCGTCTCCAAACCCTAGACACCTCAAAGACTTAAACAAAAATTCTGTATTAACCATATCAAAAGCCTTACACCAGTCTAATTTAAGAAAGGCAGCATTCATATCAGTAGAATTAACATAATACATAACATCCCTGATCAACATATTACAATGAACAATGCTTCGTCCTGGAATACAGCAAAACTGACTAGTATCAATCACTCAAAGTAAATTGTTTTACTTTTGAGTGAAGAAATTTGCAAAACAAAAGGGCCAGAATAAAGAACTTCAGAAATGTGTACAGCCTCCTTCAATCTGATAATGTAAATAACCATCCTTCGCCCGTTCCAGAGCCTAATCTACAAACTACCTTTTTGGTTAACGACCGTCAAGATGTCATTCAGGAAGAAGACCGGCGCTTTGTCCCGCCCCGTAGATCACAGCGAATTATGGAAAGGCAAACGACCCAATGACTTGTTCGAGTTTTTAACCTTGTTAATGTTTTCTTTGTCTGTTTGTTTATGTTTATTTGGAATTCTTCACCAATACCATGTCTCATTTGCTTAGTGATCAAGTCCACAGCAGGATGGACGAAAGCTTTAAGCTTTGTATAAACATATATTATCTCGAGATCAAACAAGGATATTACTGTGGATCCCTACTCTATATATATATATATATATATATATATATATATATATATATCTATATATATACATATATATATATATGTATATATATACGTATATATATATATATATTATATAATATATAATTATATTATATGTGTGCGTGTATGCGTGCACTAACGTTTGTACATTCGTATGCGTTTGAATCCTCGCCCACAACTTTTGACGACACAGAATTAATCTTAATGTTGTCAAAACTCACATTACAGAAGCAAACTAACGGATTAGGTGCCTTAAATCAAGTACAAATGTAGCATTCAAAGCATCATTGGAGTTATATTGGTTATTGGTGAGTTAGATTTTTACCAGTTATCCGGTAATTTTGCAAGGTACCGAAGAGGAAATGCGAACATAACAGCTGGTGCTGGAAGGATAGAAGCAAAGACCCTAATGCAAATGGAAAATCAATCATATCGACGCCAACGGTCTCCACATTTACGTTCAGGAGATGAGCAATCTCCAAATAGGTCCATCTGGCTTTGGAATTCTTAGTCTGTTCCTTTTCCCCGATTCGTGTAAGCTTCCACTTAGAAGAATTGATTTCGTCAATTTATCCGAAACGGCCAACTTTTCCCCATTAAGCATTTCCGCAGTTTATTTAGCAACTAAAAATACGTGTGGTAGAAATGCAAGTATTCTAGCGAACAGGAAGCATGGTGCTTAAAAAATTCGATCCATCCCATAGCTTAGGAAAATTTGCTGTATGGTATCATTAACAAAGTTGTTTCCTCCAACCACTATAGTAGCTTGTTTTCGATGAATGGGTGATTTTGTGACCATCAGAGACTAATGACCATTTGTTTTTCGCAAGGAATGCTATCCAAGATATTCCAAGAAGGTGTTAGACTATTGTCCAAAATCTCTTCATTTAGTTCTAATGAAGGAATCGATTGAGAATATCACATTTCAAGGCTTCTGTGCCCCAGTTATCAAAAATGACCGGAGGATGAGTGACTAATCTAGTCAGCATCATGTCCGTGTCTAGAGGAACATGCAACCTGCCGCAGCATAATAATAAGAGCTTAGTAGTTTATCTGGAACGGCGGTGCCATATGGTACTGGTATTCCTCCGCCTCTTGCCTCGTCCGAGAGCGTCCAGGGTTTTGTGTCCCTAGGGCTGTTTCGTCTCTGAATGTAGTCATTACAGCGGTCCAGCTGATGTACGGGTTGAACCCATACAATTTGTATGGGCTGGTCCTCTGCCCATTAGGGCATTGCAAGGGAAGTGATCTTGACCATATTCCATCTTCATTTGCCATATTCAGCAACTTGTAGTTACTAGGGTCCTTAATACTTTCTTTGTTTTTTTCTTCAGGTTCATTCGACTGAAGTTCCGTCTGTTCCTTCTTTATCCTAAGGAATAACGTTTACATAAACATTCTGTTTTCTTGTTGCTGGACTGTCGTGTTAAGCAAACATTTTCCGTGAAGTATAGGGATGGGTTTCAGCATCATAAGCTCAGATTTAATGACATTCATTTTGCCAGAATTATGGGAATTCTTATGCAAATGACTCTTTCTATGTGTTCCGGATATCGCGTGTGTTGTATGTGTAGTTTTGCGTGTGTGTGTGTGTGTGTGGTGTTGTAGCGTCAAGAATGGGGTTTCAACCATTTTGGTTTTGAGATTTTTGAACTGATTTTCTACGATACCTTCATTGGAAAAATATTATCCCAAAGGTGAAATTAGGTGAAGTGCTCCCTGAATATGTGATTCAATTGATGTACACAGAACAAGTGACCAGTGAAATTAAACTTTTGAAATGTAGAAGAAATAAAGTATTAATTCATCGGTCATCATTTCCTCCTCAGACCCTCTTGATGCACACCTGTCATTAAGACTCCTTGATCCTTGATCGTCCATGATTGGAACCATATTATCTATAAGCTGGAAACTCAAATATCTCCAGGCGTCATCTGCACCAACCTGTTTCGATGCGAAATAACTTCTCAACATTCTATCTGGATTTTATTTTGTTGGAGTTACATGTGCTTGCCCTCAAAGGCTGACGTCGCTCTGTAATACAACAGCAGAGATTGTGGGAATACGTCTCACTAAATATGCTTTACATCTTCATCATTTAGGATCCCCAGCGTCGACCGGATGTAATTGTTGCGTGTGGAGTACAAGGACCAAACCATAGAGGCCACAAATCCGAAGACGTTTCTGCCGTCATAAATTTCTTTCAACTTGCTGGGAGGTGAATGCATTTACATTTGTACCGCAAGGTGAGCTGTTGTTTATGTGGGGCCGGTTCTCGTCGGTGAATATGTTGATCTTTAATTCATATTAGCCCATACTTCTAAAGTTTTGAGCAGTTCTATTAAGCAGCTGAATAAAATAACCCCTGTATCCGCTGCTCGCCATAAGCTTTAGCCCGGATATTTATGATAATGATTTTTTAAACTGATATCATTCCTTTATTATGTATGATTAGAAAAAAATAGACACTAACACACAAACCTGAAAAAAATATGAGTGAGATGCGGGTGCTCCAAACGGGACCACATAATTCTTCAATAAAAATTAAGGAAAGTAACCTAGCCTTGGTAATCAACCAATGTGAAGTATTAGTTTATGATTATTACAGTTGAATCCAAATGTCCCTGCCACTTGTATGTACTTCTAATATTTAGCCGCAGAGACCTCTTACCCTCATGAGCGTTTTCATAAATTTTCTAGTCAGATTCAATGATTGCAAAAACAAGTGTCTTCAAAAAAGTGAGGAAATCCAAAATTGAAGGAGTCTATGTGGATTGATGTCCAAAGTTATGATTATTATCATTATTAGTAACACTGTTTCTAAAAAAAGCATAATAGTAAGAAACCTTCCAACGTATATTGTCAAAGAACGTTACTACCTCACCATTTACAATGTTACATGCTGTAGGGTGAAACTTCACTGATCATCTGACCGGGTAATTCTAGTGTAACATGAATAAATACACTTGTACAACATTATACAAACGTAATTGATCTGTTGTTCTGGGCTCTCTTAAGGTTTCAAAAACTTGAATTTTCGCTACTTTTCTAAAGTTTCAACAGAATTAAAACTGAGTAAAAACTTTCGCTACTTTTCTAGTTTCAACAGGATTAACACTGAGCAACAACTTTCGCTACTTTTCTAGTTTCAACACAATTAAAACTAAGTAAAAACTTTAGCTACTTTTCTAGTTTCAACACAATTAAAACTGAGCGAAAACTTTCGCTACTTTTCTAGTTTCAACACAATTAAAACTAAGCAAAAACTTTCGCTACTTTTCTAGTTTCAACACAATTAAAACTAAGCAAAAACTTTAGCTACTTTTCTAGTTTCAACACAATTAAAACTGAACACAACACAAACTTTTGCTACTTTTCTAGTTTCAACACAATTAAAACTGAACACAAACTTTCGCTACTTTTCTAGTTTCAACACAATTAAAACTGAGCAAGAACTTTCGCTACTTTTCTAGTTTCAACACAATTAAAACTGAACACAAACTTTCGCTACTTTTCTAGTTTCAACACAATTAAAACTGAGCAAAAACTTTTGCTACTTTTCTAGTTTCAATACAATTAAAACGGAACAAAAACTTTCGCTACTTTTCTACTTTCAACGGGATTGATCTGTAATTGATCTGTTGTTCTGGGCCTCTTAAGGGTTTCCAAAAACTTGAACTTTCGCTAACTTTCTAAAGGTTTCAACAGAATTCAAAAACTTGGAAGTTTTAAAAACTTCGCTACATTTTCTAAGTTTCAACCAGAATTTAAAACACTGAGCAAAAACAACTTTCGCTAAAAACTTTTCTAGTGTCAACACTAATTAAAACTAAGTAAAAACTTTAGCTACTTTTCTAGTTTCAACACAATTAAATGTGACGAAAAAAACTTTCGCTACTTTTCTAGTTTCAACACAATTAAACTAAGCAAAAACTTTCGCTTCACTTTTCTAGTCTCAACACAATTAAAAACTAAGCAAAAACTTTAGCTACTTTTCTAGTTTTCAAACAACAATTAAAATGAACACAACACAAACTTTTGCTTCTTTTCTAGTTTCAACAAAATTAAAACTGAACACAAACTTTCGCTACTTTTCGAGTTTCAACACAATTAAAACTGAGCAAGAACTTTCGCTACTTTTTATCTTTAAGTTTCAACACAATTAAAAACTTTTAAGCAAAAACTTTCGCTACTTTTCTAGTTTCAAACAACAATAAAACGAAGCAAAAACTTTCGCCTACTTTTCTAGGTTTCAACAAAATTAAAAACTAAGCAACAAACTTTCGCTACTTTTCTAGTTTTCAAACACATTTAAAAACGGAACAAAAATTTTCGCTATTTTTCTAGTTTCAACACAATTAAAACGGAACACAAACTTTCGCTACTTTTCTAGTTTCAACACAATTAAAACGGAACAAAAACTTTCGCTACTTTTCTAGTTTTCTACACAAATTAAAACTAAGCAAAAACTTTAGCTACTTTTCTAGATTCAACACAATTAAACTGAACAAAAACTTTCGCTAATTTTCTAGTTTCAACACAATTAAAACGGAAACAAAAACTTTCGCTACTTTTCTAGTTTCAACAGGATTAAAAACGGAACAAAAAACTTTTCGCTACTTTTCTAGTTTCAACACAATTAAAACGGAACAAAAACTTTCGCTACTTTTCTAGTTTCAACACAATTAAAACGGAACAAAAACTTTCGCTACTTTTCTAGTTTCAACACAATTCAAACTGAGCAAAAACTTTCGCTACTTTTAGTTTCAACACAATTAAAACTGAACAAAAACTTTCGCTACTTTTCTAGTTTCAACACAATGAAAACGGAACAAAACTTTCGCTACTTTTTCTAAGTTTTCAACACAATTAAAATGGAACAAAAAAACTTCGCTACTTTTCTAGTTTCAATACAATTAAAACGGAACAAAAACTTTCGCTACTTTTCTAGTTTCAACACAATTCAAACTGAGCAAAAACTTTCGCTACTTTTCTAGTTTCAACACAATTAAAACTGAACAAAAACTTTCGCTACTTTTCGAGTTTCAACAGAATTAAAACTAAGCAACAACTAAGTAAAATTTACGTAATAAATACAGTATTGCCTCTTGGAAGTAAAATTGTAATTTATCACGCGAAAACAAAGAAAAGAACCAAAATTAACATGCCAAGCCAATTATACGTTACAGGATGTAACAAATCAAATCATTTAGAATGATTTTAAGCTCCAACATTTTTGAAAATGAGTTGTCTCTTACGTCCTTCGCTTGATATGGGATTAGATCAACATTAGCTCAGAATTTGTTCAGCTTGTTATTACTATTCTCTGTGCGTCATGTCATTACTGAACAATTAATTATTTCTGTCATGTGATGTTCCGCACACCCAAGTCTTAGACATATCTGGTTATAGTATACACGGTAAAGGAAACTGAAATCTATGCACATGAGCTAAGTTAAATTAAATATCTCTCTCTCTCTCTCTCTCTCTCTCTCTCTCTCTCTCTCTCTCTCTCTCTCTCTCTATATATATATATATATATATATTATAATATATATATATATATAAAATATATATATGGAGTGTATCCCTCTCTGAAAATATGCATACACATATTTGTATAAATATATATATATAATATATATATATATATATATATATATATAATATAGATTACATATAAAAGCGTGTGTGTGTGTCTCTCTCTCTCTCTGAAAATAATAATAGCACTTGCAATGGTGATGCAAAAAGTGCGCTGAAAATCTTTTTAGGGCTCTAAAGTGCGTAGTACTATGGGATTTACGGCAGGTTCAGTCTGTTTTGAGTACGTCCCCGTACTCAACTTCCTTCTTCTCAAAATATAACTCAGAGGGATAATATCCCTCATCTGAAGGAGTGTTGTTCGATAATTGAAAGTCAGCAGCTCACTCGGGTACGTTTTGGGGACACTGGGTGCTGCTGCCTTGTGTGCTCACAATCCAATGTGATATAGTTTATCTAGAATCTGGAACAGATGGGACTTTCTGTGTCATGTTACAGACTCTTTCATAATGTGATTTACGTTCATGTTACCCTCTTCTTTTTTTTTTTTTTTTTTTTTTTTTTTTTTTTTTTTTTTTTTTTTTTTTTTTTTTTTTTTTTTTTTTTTTTTTTTTTTTTTTTTTTTTTTTTTTTTTTTTTTTTTTTTTTTTTTTTTTTTTTTTTTTTTTTTTTTTTTTTTTTTTTTTTTTTTTTTAGGAAATGTCGCCACGGGAAATAGCTGAACATCATCATTTATCGGATGCGGAGGTGGCGTGGATGACATTGAAATGGTGCAATAGGGCTTCTGAAGGCATTGCGTAATTCTGTAATAGATAATCGCATCTACTATTCACCTTGAATTTCATAACTCGTTTCTCTCTTGACAGGACGCCCGATCGCAGATGCGACGCATCGCGTTCGTTAGTGTAGGAGGTTTTAAATGAAACTCGTATGGCTTGGTACGAGTGATCAGTCATTAGAGCAAATTTACACGCAATACGTGTCACATTTATTTTTAAGTGGGCATCTTTTTCAGACAAGGCCATGAGTGTCTTTGCTTAACTTTGTTCATTCAGAAGTCAGGCCGGCAGTCAGTTTTTACTCATATCAAAGGGAGAAACAAATGAGATTTTGGGACTGGCGCTCATAATAAAAAAATTAATAATAATAATCAGATGTTTCTCTTGTTTATCACGCTCTATCAAACTGGGAAGGGAGAGGGTTGTTTCGTGATCATCCGCACCCATACTAATAACTGGTAGGAGTTATGGGGTACCCTCAGCAATATTCACTTCTCTAGTAGGACTTTTTGTTATCAAGGGGGTCTCTGGTCGATTATGTCAATTACATATGGGTTAATGGAATGATACGATAAATTATCGAAGGGTCCAGGACCAGATTATAAATGTAATCAGTGTTCGGTTCCAAAGCCTCCATTATCATGGCGGGTTGGATGATGGTGGTCGCTGCTTCAACGTTTCCAGCATTTATACACACTGGAAATGTGAAGTTTTCGATCTTAGCGACTCTTCCTCACCTCACGTTAAAGAACGAAGCTCGGTGTTGTGTTTTATAGTCAGATATACTTCCAAGTAACTGTCTTTCCTTACATGTCTTTGGTCGCCCTAACATATTTAGCCGAGTAACCTTTATAAGAAAGGTGCAGCTATTGTCTTCATTCCCAAGTGAGTCATATGCGTCTGCTATGATCTTGTTTACATATGAATCTCGTAGCTGAGCCTGGTGATAGAACGATTGTTATGGCTAACGCGCTCTCTCTCTCTCTCTTCATTTCGTCCCTGTCCTGTTCGTACTATATTTATTCTACACTTGAATCCTTTGTTCGCTCAGGGAACCATAACATAAAACAGCTGAGTTAGTGACGATTACCAAACGAGCTACTGGGTACGAATCGAAGTAATCCGGATAGGAAGTACCTTTGGGTACGTATTGTTGACGCTCTTGGAGTACCCAGGATATACAATCTCTCTCTCTCTCTCTCTAACTTTGTCAAGGTTAGGTTACCACTGACATATGTTCCCATGCTTTGCAATGAAGAAGTGTTGCTCATTTCTTCTAGCCTTGCTTGTAATAATCACGTTGCAGAACTCCGTTGATCTTAATGTAAGAGCATGAGATCTTATCCCAAAAATATCCATGCTGGTGGGAAGAGCCCGGGTGTCGTCCCCGAAGTGTTGTGATTACGTCAGCGCATCTGTCGCATTTTTCCACTCAAATTATACGATGGAGACAAAGCGACACACACATAATTGACCGCTTTTACCAGCGAGTGTCCCCCGTTTGCAATTTTCCTAAGGGCTTTCTTCGCACGGCAATTACAAGCGAGTACTCTGCTATTCCGTGAAGACCATAAACTGATCATCATCTTCCACTTTACTCCCAGGTGCTTGCAGGCAGATACTTCCTTTTTTTCTTTCTTTTTTGCCTGTGGCGCGCATGTTCTCTATATATTCGATTAGTTACACTGGAAATACCTCTCCGAGATGAGCTTTTGTATTTTGATGTATCTCTTATGGATTTCAGATGGAAATGACGGCTTGTACTCTTCGTTTATAATTTTGAGTGTGCTCAGGGGTCTGCATCCTGCCCACGATTGTATCTGTTGTATGTGTTTACCAGAACTTATAATATGGATTCGTGCGTGAGTTCTTTGTATATGTATAAACAACTATTTCCTGTGTGATTTTCGATGGTATACAGATGACAAAACCTGGAGCATACTGGTTTTAAGAAGGGAATACGCTCTCATGAGATATAATGGTTTTCCCTGACAACAAAAAGGAAGTGTTCCCCAAAATAAGGATAAATGAGGCTTTTCACAACAGAAATTGAATGCGTGGTAATTCGCATTTGTCGCTGAAGTTTATGGAATTTAAAGCTTATCCTCACTGAAATCAATATGTAATGTTTCTAATGTCCTTTCAGTTATCAGTTTCACTATTATCATTTTTCGAGGGACTTATCACTTACTCTCAAAGTATTTGAGCAGGCAGACGAATCTATAAATATTTTTATTCTCCGTTTCATGTCAGTCTTCTTTATTCAACCTTCAAGTCGTCTTTTATGAGAGAATAAGATAAGTAAGGTATCTGACCTTCAATTTTTCTTGAATCTTATAATTGATCTTATCGGAACGAATACCTTGTGCTTCAGAGAATACCACAGAAGAGATACATTAGTCGAAAGACCGCCGTCCACTGAGTGATCAGTTAATCGGTCACTTGTCCTTGACAATTCCGCTCCTTTTAACGCGGATTGCGGAAAGTGATTTCCTGGTGGCCAGTCTAATTTCAAAGGGAAAAACCTCAAAATGAACAATTATCCGTAATTTTATGAATAACGTGACTCGTATTATACCACGCCGTAAACTTGGTGCAGGTCAACAGATGCTCGCGTAATTAGAGATAATTAGACGTTGCCGATGGGCACTTAATGATGCGGTTGTGTCACCATTTAGCATTATAAGGGGGCAGGGGTTGCCCGAAAGGATGAGCCTGACCCTCGGCGTTCCACCTCAAATGCATTATTCATAGGGTCATATATCATGTATGAGGCATCGCGTACTACCAGGAGATATTGTTAAAACGAACGTATTCATGATTTACGAGGTCGTTACAGTTAAGAAAAGCCATCGAAGCCTACGTTGGGTCGGCGTAAATCACGGTTACGTGGACATTTCGCTCTGACAGATGGTGTCGACAACATGGGCCGAACACGGATTTCGCGCACCAGCGCTCATTTGTTACCTGGAATCGTTTCATGCTCTTCTTGCCACTCCTCGGCTCTCTTCTTCTCCTTATTCTTCTTCTTCTTCTTCTTGAGCATTTTCATAATGACGTGTTACCCCTTCGGCTCACCTGTTGCTGCATTTGCCCGACTTGTTTGCAGTAGTTTGTACATACATGCATATACGGGAGGTACACTTGTATTACGCGTTTGTTTTCATGCGAGCATGAAAGACATTGGGGCGGGAAGGGGATTTTAATCGCTGAAAAATCTTTCTTAGATCCTACTTCTAGTCATAACTCAACTGGTGCTTGTGGTTATGAACTGGGATTACGCATCGGGTTTTCTGTCTTTTTTATTCATCACAGTTTATGAAATGATCTTATTTGAATGATTTGTCGATTGTAATTATGAAGAAAGAAATATAATTTCCTGACACTCGCAAATACAAACGACTATACCCTCTTCGCAATCCTGTTTCTTATTATCTGAATTTATTGGTTTGATAGTCTTCTGTAAACCTTTTCAGATAAAATCTGAGATGGTTTACTTTTATGATGTGTGGATGTGTTCCAGATTATGCTCATTTCTCTTTTGTTAGTGGTCATGTAGCGCCTTTTGGATCAGCGAAGTGAAGTAACGCAGACGGATGACCATCAAAATAAGTCAGACACCCTCAGTACGTAGGTCCCGTGAACTTGGGATAATTAATAAAGTATTACATCTTGACACTGACTTTAGGTTGGCAGCAATTAAGTTTTCTTTGTGTCTTGTTTGTGTTCTTTTGCAAAGTGCGTGCAGACCCAAATGTTTAAACCTTACTTCGAACTATTTTCAGGTAGAAACTTTGACTATGTAGACCTCTGTGGTATGTCTCCATTCTTTCCCTAATAACATTTTCATTAACGGCAAAAATAAGGAACCTGTCTTTGATGAGCTTCCCCCGGCATCAAAAATGGATAATTAATGTTATCTAAAGAAATAAATTGCACTTTACACTGCAACGTTCAAATGAAACCACTTCTGTAAAACCAGCCTCACAAAATTTAGGATGTCACATTTAAAATGTAATATCCTAAACGTCTGACGGCCTGACCATAAGATGATGGTCTCCCTCTCTCGGCTGTGGTTGTTTCTGACGAATGCTCGACGTCGGAGACACACTTTTCTCCTGGGCAAAGGGTTCAGACGCCAAGGTCCACATTTTCTGGAAATGATGGGGCTTTTGTGCAGATGAGGCTGTCCTCCCTAAATGCTGCGAAGGATTTAACTTCTGCGCTTCGATGATAATGAGAAGGGAGAACCCCTCATTGACGGAACAATTTCGGAAGAGTACTAATAGAAATGTTTGAGCGTCAAAAATTGTACGAATGAACTTTCCCTCGAAATAATCATTTTGTTTTGTTCAATTAACATTATTTTTTACGTCCCTCTAAGTATTTTTGGCGTAATTGCGTGGGACATGGGAACATACCCTGCTGAAGTTTTCATCAGCAAGTATTATTTTACTGTTTTACGGGTTAGTTAGTATCTTTTTTTATAAAAAAAAAAAAAAATAAATAAAAGGTTGGGAATTAGTAATTTCACAATATAAGCCAAATTTATACTCATGGACTACTGCACTCCTACACAGATCCCTGCTCATAAACACATATATACATATATACATACACACACACACACACACACACACATATATATATATATACATATATATATATATATATATATATATGATATATATATATATATATATATATATATAATATATATATATATAGTAAGACAATCATGTTTGAACACATGTTTTAACTGCAAGCCCAGGAAGAAGGCCACAATGGTCACTGCCTACGTACACGTAAACTGACGAATCGTGGATGTATACCCTTGTCCTGTAGTAAATAAGTAGACACTTGTTTTGTTGTCGCAGTAGGGCACCTGTAATAAAGTGGTAACACATTACCCTGGAGCATGTTAGATATAAAATGACCTCATTCACTGCAGGAGTGTGTTTCATATACATTGTAACTCAATTCATTGTGAATAGCTCCTGTTATATCTTGGGATTTGGCTGACAAATGGTTGCTGTCCTGGATAATAATGTCAACTGTAATTGTAACTTGAATCTTGATCATATAATTTCCAATGCCTGTTGGGTACTAGCTGTCAGAGTTCGAACATTTGCTATTTTATGTGAAAACTCGTATCTTATGAAGAGAATTTATATTCCTTTTCTTTGTCTCCATTAGGAACCATTAGAATTTTTTTGTCCCGTATTTGGGACTAATACACCATACTTCTCTTTAAGCAATCATAAACCGTTTTACCATACGCTACGTATGCCCTCAGTCACTACTGATTAATTTAGCGATCCTTGATCGACAGAGTGATAAGGATTCTTGTATGTGTGTGTGTTTGTGTGTTTATACATATATCTATCTATCCATCTACACACATATAGGTAAAAGCTTCCACTGACGTCCTGGAGTTGTATGGCTTCTTGGGTTCGCGCCTGGGACCAGGCAAATCTATTATCGTGTAAAAAAAATTCCCCTTCGGTTCAGCATATATGAAAATATATGAATTCCGAGGTAGAGCGAATTAGATATTAAAGGACATTGTAGCTCGATGTATTTATATGTATATATATATATATATATATATATATATATATATATATATATATATATATATATAAATAAAATATATATAGTATTCATGTACATGTCATTCAAAGATATCTGCCCTCATACCCAGGGAGATTAGCGTTGCAATGAATCCAATTACAATGAGATAATCACGCAAAGTACGAGCGAGCAAGCAAGAAGCTCTATTCGAGCACTGAAGTTCTAATGATCATAGATACGGATAAATAATTGATTTTCATAAATGTTCACTCGGTAGCCGAGGTCAATAACCATCCAGATGCCTTATGTGTTTGGTATTAAGATATGGAAGCATATGGAAAGATGTTAAGTGTATGGAAAATCATTGGGCGCAACAGTCCTGCCGGAATGAATTATATATAAATGTAAGACGTAGGCTTAGGAATGTTAATGGCGTAAGAAGGCACCGCGGAAGGAGGAGAACGGCGAGACCCACCATTATTTCTGCTCCGACCGTCATCATCATTGTGTGGGACATAAAAGCAGAGGTGCTTGTTATTCGAGGGAAGGTAACTTTTACAACGCGGTTCCGGTCATGCTTTGGTCGGATAAATTCCCCGGATCCACTTTGATTGAAAAGAATTCTAAGCCGGGTAAGCAATAGCAAATGCCTGACTATAAATAACATTTCATATTGTGTAGGATCCGTTATCCACAGTCATAATATACGTGCAGATGTGTGTAGATACGAATGACAAAGATGATTTGATTGGTCGAAGCAACACCAGGAGGAAGAAGTCAGTACTGAGCAAATAATGGGTCTAGATAGTTTTCTGTTAAAGGTGAATATGGAAGGGCATGAACGTAGACAACATTGGCAATTATTCCAATGCGATGTCACCCAAGGGGCCAAATGAAGCAGTGAAATATATGATTAATTACAAATCATAATTACAAATGCGTTTGTAACTGTATTGTGTACATATATATTAAATATATATATTATATATAATATATATATATAAAATTATCACGAAAATTTGGAACGTGATGAATATATAAAGGTAGAAGCCACAAAGGATAGTACACACTAGGAGTGCTGCGAGATCTCCGTGGCTTATAACTTTATATATACTATATATATATATATATATATATATATATATATATATATATAAATCCACTATGCACTGAAAATCCCTTTTACCACAAGGTTATGATATAAGTGTTCCCCGAACAGAATGCGAACTGATGCTTGTTTTTAGATTGGCATTATGTAACAGGGACTTCACACACTTAGTCATATCTCTTGATGGTATCTTTGATTACAAGAGACACTATCATTATCCGGTTACTCGTAATGATAGTGTATCGTAATTCTTGGTAACTGATTTAATTAAAAATATAGACACTTATTCATTTCAAAGATCTTCACTACCCACCAAAAGAAATATAAATACACAATGCTTACGGGGTTGAAAGTGCTAGAAATCAGAAAGGCCGAGAAACAGCACAAAATACACAAATTTGTGCCACTCCTTCGTTCAGGGAGATTTATTTACCTGTCCATCTCTGCTGTAACGTCAGAAAAATTCTACAGAGTTCCAGGGAACGTGCGGAAATGATAGTAAAGTTACAGGTTTTCAAGGCTACTAGCAAGTATTTTGTAAATCGAAGGGTCAGGATTCTCATTTCATAATTCGTTTCTAATCTTGATGGAATAATCATGTGCCGAGTCATAGCTGAGGTACACCATAAGTGAAGAGATTTCATAAGAGTCTGACAGTGTTGTACCGCGAAATAATTATTCATAAATCAAAAATAACCTCTGACCAAGGAAGAACATTAGATGAGCCTTCCATAAACAAAATAGATAAATAGGTAATATCAGTGAGAGACTATATTACTTGGTTGATGAAATTCATCCGGTCTGTAGATTCAGACCTGGAAAGACTCCAGGTCCTGAAGGTAATTCTAGTAATTAACAAAATTGTCAGAATGAAATCAAGTTTTTTTTCTTTCTTTTTTGAGCGAAAAAAGCAAATCCCTGTATGAAAATTTCGAAAAAGAATATATCAAGCATGTGCATTTGAAAATGGATGAAAAAATCTCAGTAATCCCTAAATCATATGTGGGAAGATGATGTTTTCCTGGAAGGAATTAACACCGAGGAGGTCTGGCCGAAATACTTGGCCCAAGAATAAGAGAACATCAGATAAAGCTTTCATCTTAATATCTTCTCATGCCAAGTGGAAGATGTTTGCACACACACACACATACACACACACACACACACACACACAGAGTGAGAGAGAGAGAGAGAGAGAGAGATTAGGGGACAAGTTAAAGATCGCCTAACACACCTGGACGGCTTCTCACAGCATCAAGAGAAAGAGCAAGAGGGGAGGGGAGGAGGAGGAGGAGGAGGAGGAGGAGGAGGAGGAGGAGAGGAGGGGAGGAGGAGGAGGAGGAGGATAGCGTGTGTGCACCTGAGCGAATAATGAGGAAACGAATGGCATGAGCTTAGTGTCATGGCATGGGTGATTAATAACAGCAGAGAGAGCTCTTCTGCTGCTGCTGCCTTGCCTCGCGTAATCGACCAGAAATTGCTCCTCCTCCTGCTGTTGATGCTGATGCCACACCGCCACCCCCGAAGGGACTATAATCCCCCTGCTACCCCCAAGCCGACGTTCCTGGTTGTCTTAGCCGTGAAATCAGACTCTCTTATTCTTCCCTTCCCCTCCACAGAACACTTGTTGCGGCTTTGGGGAGGAGCAGAGGAGGGGGCTTCTTCGGTGGGCACTGAGGATGCTTGAAGGTGGGGAGAAGGGGAAAAGTTACTTTTCCAAAGCGACTGGGATAAAGACAGAGATAACGACGTGGGAGGTAGAGAATTTTTATTCTGTAGAAGTTTCCTCCATTTATGTTTGCCAATCTGGTTTTCCGGTATGGCAGGTAAATCGTGAAGCTGCTGATTACTTTTTATAACTAAATAAGCATAAACTAAATAAGCAAGTTATCAGTGGGTCTACTCCTGGAGAGTAAAATTACTCGCTGATTATTTCAGAACATCAATATCTGATGATCATTCTTCTTACTATAAAATTCTTTTTATTTTCTTTTGATGATTTCTCTGTTGTGGGAAAGATGATGTTGTTCACAGTTAGAATTGAGTCAAAGGGAACAGAAACTGAAGCATTAAATATCAACACCGCCTATCTCTCTCTCTCTCTCTCTCTCTCTCTCTCTCTTCCACCCGGCCACAACCGGCCACCACCCCCCTTCCCATATAAGTAACGCCAGGAAAACTGAAATCAATCATGCATTTGATCCCCATATAGTTTGTACAGGAACTTTACTCGTTAACTGATTAGCAAAAGAGATGACTGTGTCGTTAATTACCGCTTATTATATAATTATACAATATATATATCCATATATATATATATACATATATACATATATATATATAATGTACGCACGTTTGTGAAAAGAAAGTCTTAGGAGTCAGTGTCATGTGAATGATTCTCACCAGCAAACACCATAACACACACATAAATTAAATTAACAAAGATGCGGATTAAATGAACTTCGTGCGTACGTTCAACAAATGCAGAAGCTCTCATCTCTTTTTGTAACAAGGTACGAACGTCCTTAAGGCGTTCGCTATAGCGCTCTGAAAGCCACTCCTGTCCTATACTACTCTTGTTGCGGTGTGAAAGAGCGGCCAAGGTTGGAGGAAAGTCGGGTTTTTATAATAAGGTGTTTGTGGGGTGCGAGGTGTCGTGTTTGCCTGTCAATAGGAACTCCCGGCAGCAGATGTATTACGCACGATTTCACTTTTAGGAAACTTCACAACCGCATCCACGCCGCGCCGCGCCGCGCCGCGACCCTCGAGAGCAACCTACCGCACACAGACTGACTGACCACTTGTTAGTGCGTATACGCTCCGTCCGGTAGCGCTTGAACTAAGCGCTAAGTAAGCGTGACATTACTTCGTGAAAGATGATTGTTTGTGTACTGGGTCTCCGTCACCCTTAAACTTTCGATATCCTTGTAAAGAATTTGAAAGTTATACGTTAATAATTTTACAAATTTAGCTGTCATTATTTTACAGCATCTACCCCATTCACTCTTAAACAATCTAGATTATGTAATTCCCAATTCGTACCGATAATCCTCACCAAATAGGAGTTAGGCCATGGTCGTAATCACTTATATGGAGTGTAAGAATGAACTACATATTTTTTTTATGTCACCTTTTCACATAAAAGTGGTCACAGAAAAAAAAAACATAACGAAGATCGGTAACTACTTCGGTTAGTAAGCATAATCTCTTATGAATTAAAGTTCGATTTACCTGAGTTACGGGTAAAATTATATTCTGAATGTAAAGTCAAAGGCATCACTCTTTTTCAAATTTCATTCAGATAATTAAAAGACCTAATCGTTAAATTTTCATTTCTCTTTGATTCAGTTGGAGAAAAGAACTTACTTATTATTATATTATATTATGATGAAATTATAACATTTTGAGATCTATTCTCTTCTATTAAGCCTTCTTTTTTTTTACTTTCATTCAGTTGGAGAAAAGAACTTACTTATTATTATATTATATTATGATGAAATTATAACATTTTGAGATCTATTCTTTTCTATTAAGCTCTTTTTTTTTTAATCATCCGTTTGTTTGTATGCTCCCCTTTATGAATTTCTCTCTCTCTCTCTCTCTCTCTCTCTCTCTCTCTCTCTCTCTCTCTTCCTTAGCCAAATCTGGTAAACATCTAAGAGATTTGACGGTACGGTACGCAAACCTCCGCCATTGTTTATAAATGATGTTGTCGGTAACATGATGAAAGCAACCAGTTCATATACTGAAGCAGCCAGTGTTCATGAGCTTGGCGCATGCGCTTCCTCCTGTATCCCTAGAGGATTAAGGGGAGATAACATGAAAATCTCTCTCTCTCTCTCTCTCTCTCTCTCTCTCTCTCTCGCTATAATAAAACTTATGTATATACACATATATAAATATAAATGTATGTATGCATGTATATATAGTGTATATATATATATATATATATATATATGTATATATATATGTGTGTGTGTGTATACAAACGCTCTCGTGAGTAAACTTACTGTAGTAGTAAACTTAACATATATATTTATACATACACATATATAAATATATATGTATGTATGCATGTGTAATCTAAGGTGTATATATATTATATCATTAATATATTATATAGATATATTTATATATATTGGGAAGATATGTATGTATATATAATATATATGTAGTGTGTGTGTGTGTGTCGATTTATACAAAACGCTCCTCGCGTGAGTAAACTTACCATAGTAGTAAAACTTAAATATATATTTGATAATATACCACATATATAAATATATATGTATGTATGCATGTGAGTATGTAGTAATATAATCATATATATATATTTATATTTATTATATATACTACTATATAAATACATATATATATGTACTATATATATATATATAAGTATATATATATAACTTGTTATATGTCGTGGTTAGTGTGTGCTGTGTGTGTGTGTATATCAAAACGACTTACTCGTTGAGGTAAACGTTACTACGGCGAGTATTATTTGCGTTAAAGTCAAGAAAACTGATTTACAGTCTGCGATCACGATTACGAATTTTTCTGTCAATATTTCTGTCGATGAAAACTCAACGCTTGGAACATGGGAGCTACACGCACCCGTCATTGGTCTCCATGTAATGACGGCTGTTGTGATTTAAACTCATTTTAATTGGAAAATAAAGCGCGCAATTATTTATAACGCTTGGCTGGAAAGGCGAGTTAAGTTTAGAATAACAGTTTTTCTTTGCAACTGTGCGCATAGTTTGTAAAGGCAGAGTTAAAGAATAATCAATTCTGTTTCCTACCACTCGATTTTCCACAAGTATCACTGTACTATCTTCAGTTATAGACTCAACAAATACAAGTTTAGATGTTGTCCACACACACACACACACAGTCCCATTAATGGGATACAGAGAAGGCTAATCACCATGTCAGGTTGGGTATTACGACACACGCAGGCTGAACCTAGAAGGGCCTTGGAGGTCATGTCATTCATCATTTGCGTCGTGGTGGAACGCGATGGAAGTCTTGGATGGTATTTTCCGCGTCCGAGAGGCATCGGATGGGTAAACAATTCTTCATGTTGTAAATTAACTGAGGGCTTCTTTACCTTGATGTGGCGTGCCTCAAGGACAACCCAAGATTTCGGTCCCTTTGTGGATGAGAGCCCTGCAGTAGGGCTAATCTTGCTCATTTCTCTTGAGTATTGTTTTATAGCACCACATAGTTAATTCGTCGGACGAGTGGTTCACGTGCTCGCCTACCGGCTCGGTAGTCCTGAGTTCGATTCCCCACTCTGCCGCGTGGAATCAGAGGAATTTGTTTCTGGTGATTAGAAATTCATTTCGCAATACAGTGTGGGTCGGATTCCACAATAAGCTGTAGGTCCCGTTGCTAGGTAACCAGTTGGTTCCTAGCCACGTAAAAATATCTAATCCTTCGGGCCAGCCCTAGGAGAGCTGTTAATCAGCTCAGTGGTCTGGTTAAACTAAGGTATACTTATAGCACCACACGTCCAATTAATCGTATATCTTATATCAAGATGCTGCCGTTTGCCAGTAAGTGGTCACTGGTTCCTTCAGGTTACGTTAAAAAAGAAAGTGGGGTTGGTTGGGGGCCGGGTGAATCAAGGGAGTTGAATGAGCAAGAAGTTAAATATGACCTTTCCTAAACTGTCAAGAGTTAACGGGCCAGAATGAAGAATGTTACTGACTCCCTTATATCATTGCATAGAGGCTAAGGTTCGATTCCTGGTCGCGGAGATGGCGCTTACCACAAATAATCCTTCAGCGTCAGTTATTCCCAAGGTAAATTGAATTTAATATTAATGGGCTATTTGTCACCTGATATTTGAAAGTGTTAAAAGACCATATCTAAAATATTATCACCAACAGCACGCCTGTACAATATATATATATATATATATATATATATATATTATATATATATATATATATATATATATTATATTGTGTGAATGTGTGTGTGTAAGATGCCATCGCTTGCTTTTGCATAAGAAGTGATTTAACTTTTCTTTGTTCGATTGCGTGGACTTTCTTCTTTTTCTTTCTACGAGTTCTGCCAAGATACCTATTTCATGATGTTTGTGGAAATAACTGACTTCCCACAATCCTCCTCCCTCCTTCAGTTTTCACTCACGTTCTGACCACAGTTCAAAGGATAAAACGGTAAGTGGATGTACCTGAGTTAAAATCAAGAGAATATTTCCGCATAACTCCTCAAAACGTGAGTAAAGTCATCTGTATGAATTAAAGGAAAAAGTGTTAATTGTTGCATTAAGGTTTTTGACATAAAATTGATTATGGATTTTCAGGTTAAACTGCCATGTTTATCATGTTTTATCATTATTGCACCCAAAACAGTTATGTGTTTATCATTATTGCAACCACAGCAGTCTGTTATCGTTTGCAACGATATAAATATACTTGCATATCAGTGTATCCGTTACTATTTTGCCGCTGTATATATCACATGTGAAATGTCCTCTAGGTGTGTAGTATATATATATATATATATATATATATATCCACTGAACCACCCTTTCACGGAAGTAAGTTTGATTTCTTATCGTTTCAAGTCGAATGGCATCCGTCGTGGAGTCGGGAGTGTCCAGTTAACATCATGGTCGGCAGCGTTTATTCTGGCTGTTCATAATATAATGTTTATTATCTTTGTCCCTTTCGTATGATGGCTGGCAGTTAGGAGACGTTGAGACAACGACGTCTGCCATATGGGAAGTTGTTCACAGCGGAGAGGCCTCGACAACCCCCTTTTCCGTCTCGTATTTTTTATGTGCTTTAGTTTTTATCTACCTCGTGGAGGCCTACACACACAAAAAAAATCGTTATAAGAAAGCGAGCGTGTTATAAAAAAAAAAAAGCACGGGGGGCGGGCGGGTGAGGGGTGAGGGGGGTGGCAAATTGTTCCCATCTGAATATTTCGGCCAATATGGGAACCGCGTGCGAAGGCCGCTATGTCTCGATTAAAGGCCTATGAGACACGAAGCTGAATACTAATTAGGCCGGTCACTCTGATCATTAGATAATGTTGCTCTTGTGATGCAAGGATGTATATATATATATATATAGCATATCGGTCAGGGTCGTTATAACATCTGGCGAGTGTTCTGGAATCTGAGGGGTTGGACAACCACCAGCTAAGGTGTACCAGACACACGAGGGTGACGATTGTCCCCAAGCGAATCCTAATTAAGGACGAAGGTGAAAGTGAAGGTATTCTGTCAAGAAACAGATAGCGGTGAACGTCGCGTTGACCATAGTTATCACGTGCTATTTGAATTTAAGAGAATTTCTTCGTCTTTGTTTCAAGCCTTTTCCGGATCAGTGGACATTTTCTCATAGTAAGCATGTTTCAGGGTTGTAAAATATGAGCGAACTCTAATAAGAAGGGGTCAATTTTATCTCAGCTTAAGGATCAACTTTACAATCCCGTTAAGGTATTGGAAAGTTGATCCTTAAGCTCTTTTATAATAAGTGTCCTAAATGTAAGGATGAATTACTTGACAAATTTCATTCTAATTTATCAAGTAAAAATACGTGTTCACTGTACATATAGTTGCCTAGCTAGAGGGATTTTTTTTTTTCTCCCGAAATTTTTCAGGCCAGCTTCGGGCTGTTAATAATAATAGAGGAAAAATAGACTTATATCTACTCCATTCAATGGTAAGCCAGTACTTTTGGAGGTATCGACCCATCTTCTGTTTTTCACTTACTCAGGGAGTGAGCCTACAAACTACTTTATGTTGTTGTTGTTCTTGTTGGGGGCTGTTAGGAAAGGTCTACGGAAGAGGCTAAAAAGGTCTGGAAAAGGAGTTTTGCGTCGAGTTAAAGATATAGGAATTTTAGTATCGGATTTATTTATTAGAGTAAAAATGTAAAAGATAAAATTTATTAACTGAAGATTTTAGACGCTTTAATTTACGTTAATAGTTGCGAACATGATGTTTACAACTTATACTTGGAGGAAAATCTTGCACGCGTCCAGAGTAAGCCGGAGGTCGGATCACGCTTTTTTTTTAGCTTAAATAAAAACTACCTCAAAATGGCTAAAAAAAAAAAATGGTCCCAGACACCGTCATCAGAGGACGTCCCCAAAATGTCCTTACTTCAAGGGGTCTAGTGCTCTTTATACAACATACTGAAACTCATGACGATAAAATTTGACGACGAATTTCTGGTTAAATGTATCTCACAAGACATGACCATCTGGTAATTAGATTCTTGCAAATGATTCCTCTCAATTAAAAGATTACCCATTCCCTAGCGGTAACACTCCTCACCCTTTGTCTTAATTGGTTCCATGGACATCGAAATAAACTATACTCGGTTTTTTTCATCTGTCCATCCGCCTGTGGTGTTTGCGTATGGTAACACTGCGTCCCGGGCTTTAGATAGTTACATTCAGCTTACATTCAACAATAATAACAATATCCTATTTCGAATATTAACGGTGTAATTCGCATCAGTAAATTATTAAAACACTTTTCAGTTGCAAATCTACACCCAGATATCCTTTTATTCACCTAAAACTTACACATAGCGTAACTATTTAAAGCCCGGGACGCAGTGGTTACCATACAAAAACACCACAGGCGGATGGACAGATGGAAAAAAACAGAGTATAGTATATTTACTCTCCTAGATTTATTGGTCATTATTTTTCGTGTTAGTTAGAAAAAAACAAAGTTACCATACTTTCACCTCATGCGATCATACACTTTTCATGGAGGATTAATTACTTCAGGTTCTGCCAGTCACTGGAGTTCCCACCTAAGTAGCGAAGACGTTATATTTGTGGAAAGTTATATTACGGTAAAATCCCATTAATCTATTACCACGTAAGTGATCCTTATGTTTCAGCTCCTTGTAAGGTTTCTACAAATCATAGTGAAGCAAGAGACATAATGTTTCTAATTCTTTTAAAATCTATTCGCAGACTCCTTACTCCACACGAAAAGCATATATAGGATTAATTTCCTAACCAACATCATTTGAATTTAGTCTCTCAAAAATGTATTACCAAGATATTAAAGTAAATTCTCTCTCTCTCTCTCTCTCTCTCTCTCTCTCTCTCTCTCTCTCTCTCTCTCTCTCAGTATAGGATTAATTTTCTAACCAATATCAATTGAATTAAGTCTCTCAAAAAATGTATTACCAAGAAATTAACGTTAACTCTCTCTCTCTCTCTCTCTCTCTCTCTCCCTCTCTCGCAACCTTGTTAAGTCTGACCGGAATGAAATAGTCATTTTCATCAGAGGAAATTGGGAAGACTCACTTCAATAAATAAATAACAAGGATATGTTTCAAATAATGATGTTAATGATCCATAAAGCACTGAATAATCAAATCCTAACCTACATTTGTTGAAGAGTGCCCTTAGGAAAGAAACTACAAGATTCCAAGTGACCGCCATATGTTACTCTGGCAGAGGAAAGGAAGATCTAAAATCCTTGCATCATAATCACCAAATTAAGGTAGGGTCTGTGGTTTAACAGCTTAATTACTAACGACCAAGAATGGGCGCAGAAGTTCTCCCAACAATAAAGGAACAGAATTAAATAACAGTCGTGAACAAAGAATATTTAGACTGATTCTTGTGAGGCAATCCTTAATGAATATCTTTTTTTTGCGAAAATTTCCAAATAAGCTTAGCAACACAGCTCGGCAACAAGAGTTATGACCTAAAATTATAAAGCACAACTTCATTTAACGTCTATGATAGTTTGTTTATTTTAGAACATTCACCTATATCACTCGTTTCACATAATGCGAGAGGGATTAACGTACTTGTCGCAGAAACCGTAATGTGAATTCTAAGATCAGGCAACAAAATTGATAACGTTTGTCTTCACTTTTCTAAAGCTGTGGGTAAAGTCGATCATTTCTTGTAAAGCAACAGACTCAGCTCTAAAATTGGGTAGTTCAAGAATCGAGCATTCATAATCTCATTTTAGACCAACTGCTCCAAGTAACTTCAGAGGGTCCACCGTGCAAAACAATTTCCCTTTTTTCCCGTTTTCCACAGGGGACAGTTGGAGGACAAACTCACCCTTATCAAAAGGGGTGTTGGCTGGAACATGAAAGGCTTATTCGGCAGTGATCCCAAGACGAACGCATTCATTTTCAAAATGAACTATACAGTATAATTTATGCCTGGGCTTAGAAATACAAGGCCGTCTTTACTATAGCCACTTCAGAGTGCTACCAGTAACGATTCACACGATATGTCCCAGTCTCTTGATCTTGGCGGAGTATGAGTATGAAAGAATCTTACTTAAACGTACTTCAGAGACATAACCTTTGCACCGACCACGCAACACGAATAGCTCACACTGAGTCAGGAATCGTCTAAAACGGTCTTTGTGTATACCAACATTTTCAAAAGAGAAGTTAGTACCAAGTACACTTTATAGATGCCACTGATCACACCAATCGTAGGCTTGGCGCATCAGATCCAGTTCAAAGGTCAAAGCTAACATCATGATTTTCGACGACTATACTCTGTTTTTTTCCATCTGTCCATCCGCCTGTGGTGTTTTAGTATGGTAACACTGCGTCCCGGGCTTTGGATAGTTACATTCAGCTTATATTCAACAATTATAATAATATCCTATTTCGAATATTAACGGTGTAATTCGCATACAGTAAATTATTAAAACACTTTTCAGTTGCAAATGTACACCCAGATATCCTTTTATTTACCTAAAACTTACACATAGCGTAACTATCTAAAGCCCGGGACGCAGTGTTACCATACAAAACACCACAGGCGGGTGGACAGATGGAAAAAAACAGAGTATAGTTCAAGCTTGAAGCCATCATGGAACTGCTGAAGCTCAATAAACTCAATTAACATAAGAATTCCAAACTCACATTATGTCACATTTTCTCTCACATGAAATCCATCCAGGATTGAAACTAATATAAATCGTTACTTTAAAAATGGCTAATAGTTGAAATATTAGAAAGAAAGAAATATAAACTAGGGTACTGAGATAAAATTGAAAGATTTCCACTGTGTGTGTGTGTGTGTGTGTAATGTGTGTGCAGAGGTGCTACTGTGATAAAACTGTCTTGGGAACTTTATACCTCACATCATTTTGTGTTACCAATTTCAAAGCTCTGTTTTCGGAGTCCAGAAAAGAATAAATACAAAAATGAAATGGGAACACAAGGACAAAATACCTCGAGAGTGGACAATTTTCCTTAGATTCGGTGAAACATTAATTGGAGGATTTTCTCCGGATGGTAAAATTTAGGTGGATATGATGAGGGCTCGCGCGGATTAATGGCAATAGAAAATTCTTCATCGATATCCATCAAACCAAAAAGTAAAAATTTAATTACGGATGCCACCTGCTTTTTCTTTCCCAAGTTACTTCAAAGTCCCTTCGTCTGATCGTGAGACATTTTCATCAACACCCAAAACTAACATGCAAACTCGAGCAATAACATAACCTGTTTCCATCCTCTTTGGCCAAATTAGTAGAATATGACCCCACATTGACTGTGGAATTTTAATAATAATCAACGAATCTATAAGATTTACTCCCAAAATTCCGCTCGGTTGCAACACATTTAAATTTCGCTCAAGAAAAACCTGTAATATTTGTGCTGGTCTGTATCACAAAACTCTAATTTTGACTGGTAGTACAGAGTTGCCAAAAAAAAAAACTCCAAATAGTGCAACAGTGTTCCAAACAAG
>NC_061096.1:58109580-58177080 GCF_015104395.2 Macrobrachium nipponense
AACACTTTTCAGTTGAAAATGTACACCAGATATCCTTTTATTTACCTAAAACTTACAAATAGCATAACTATCTAAAGCCCGGGACGCAGTGTTACCATACAAAAACACCACAGGCGGATGGACAGATGAAAAAAAAAAAACAGTGTATAGATATGAAAATTTATCCGGATATAAACTTACTATCTCTAGATTTCTCATCGTTTTCGAATACTTTCATTTTAAAGATAATCCCGTCAGGGGGTAATGCCGTCGGAGGACCTCAAGCGATGCATATATATAGGCTTTATACCTCAGGGAGTTTGCAGCTTCCCTTCGGCCCCTGGCTGCGCCCATTTTGGAACCTTCTACTTTAGCCCCTGTTCCCGCTTCCTTTCTTCAGCCTAGTTGCCCCACCCTCCGTAACTATTACTTAGTGTAAGAGTGGGGTTCCCAACTTCACTCCCAGTTCCACCTCTAAATCCTTGTTACTTCATTTTCATATATATTTTTTTTTAGCTGTCCAACCACTCCAATCTCCTTTATTCACTGCCTTAAACTCCGAATGACCACAAGTGCCCCTGCGCTTGGCTTAGCCTAAATTACGTTAAGTATATCTTAGTTTAACCAGACCACTGAGCTGATTAACAGCTCTCTTATAGGGTTGGCCGAAGGATTAGATATTTTTACGTGGCTAGGAACCAATTGATTACTTAGCAATGGGACCTACAGCTTATTGGGGGATCCGAACCACATAATATGGAGAAATTAATTTCCATTACCAGAAATAAATTCCTCTGGTTCTTTGTTGGCAGAGCGGGGGATCGTTAATTCATTCATTATTTCCCTTCATCTGGAAAAAAAAATTGAAAAAGGAGAAATTTAAATGAGAGGTGAACTTTATAAAAATTTATATAAATTTTGTATCTTGGAAGGAATCCCTGGTGTTTGTTTGTTCATTCAGTCTAAAGAGTGATTTTTGCATATCTATGATGGTCGATGCTGACCTCTGTTCATCCTTTGTTTTGCCTGAAAGATAATTTAATTGAAAACGTTTCCGTGAGTCTCGTTTACTTTACAAGGTATTATTAACGGTATAAAAGGAAATGTACTTTCTCTCGCAAGAATACGTATAATTTGCCATGTTTTCTTGTGTGTGTGTGTGTGTGTGTGTGTGTATGTGTGTGATTATAGTTAGAAACTTCTACGGGTCGACTTTGGCTGCGATTGATATTAATGAAAAAAAAAATATTGGAAAAATGTCCGAAGGATATAAGAATAACCATTTTTGCTTATTAACATTACTACAATAATGATATAAAAAATAAGTCGAGTTTGTGTCATTACTGAAATACGTGAAGATAAGGGCACTGGATGGAGAAAAAAATAAAAAAATCTGAGGAATAACATTAAAAAAAAGGGGAGGGGGGGGGGTGGGGGGGGGGGAATGGTGGTTGCGGGGGGGGGGGGGGGGGTGGGGGGGGGGGGGGGGTGGGGGGGGGGGGGTGGGGGGGGGGGGGGGGGACTTGTCGAAATATGGTCGCACGGATAAGAATCTACAAGGATCTACCTAAGCAAAAAGAATCACCGCAGGGGACGAGACATCGATCGCAGTTATATACACCATTTGTCACCTTTGAAAGAATATTACCCACTGACAAAATTTTTTCGTGAGTAGGTTATGATCAAACAGGACCTTTTGAACGTAAACAACAATACTATATATAATAACAAAGCAACTGAAAACCTAATATATATAAAAATAACTTGATTTGCGAGTTCACACAAAGCATAAACTCAGTGCATGCGTCTAAATTTGCATGCGCGACATGCTTTGAGGTATGAAAGTTTCATATGACAGACAGTAGGTATTTATGCACAAAGGCTTCATTCATTTTTTTTTTGTAGTGAAATTATTGCTAGACTAACGAGATCTCTCTTTTAATGGATTAATTTATTGCAGTATATGTTGTACACTTTCCATTAATACTAATAAATTTAAGATGCCGATAATTTTGATGAAGTATAGAGTATATCAATCTACTTTCATATTCTAAAACCATCAATGCGTTAACGAAGGCAAAATGTTTGAGGACACGCTTTAGTAATCAGCAATACTAATTATGAAAGATCTTAAAGAAAGACGCACGGCAATTAACTTTCTTCGCGAAAAGTAACGCTCAGCTAGAGATAGACTGCATGTGCGCTTGTGGTGGAAGGCAGCAGCAGTTATAGTTATCTTTAGCAGTAGCGCTAATGGGAGCCCTTTATCGCCAATCACCAGTTTCCCCCTTCATTGTTTTGAAATTCCAGTTCATGCGAGAATCAGAGTTCATCGGCACCAGCCCTGGTTCCTTGCAGAGGTTTTCCAGCTGCAGCTCTCGGCAGCCAATCAGGCAACGAGTCAGGAAAACAACATCTACCTCATGGCGCGCCAGAGAGAGGAAGAAGAAGTTCATGGACACCTGCCCATGTTGCTTTACCTGATCATTTCAAGTCCCATCTGCAGAGTGGAGAGAGAGAGAGAGAGAGAGCTTGGGGAGGAAGAGAATAACAAGCACGGAGTAGGAATGGGACGAAGACGTACCTCGTGGTACACACAGGGGTCAGCGACTTCTATTTACTACACCTGCAGCTGCAGGTATGGTCCAGAATCTTGAGTTAGCACAACAGATGTGCAAAGGAGGCTCAGATGGGTTCGAAGAAGGACGCGAATCGTGGGTGGCTGCGTTGTATGCAATATTTCTTTTTCATTCTCGGCCGTTTGTTGCTCACGGAAGTTTTTCTTAACAGTATAATAATCTTGCCCACTTGACAACACTAAATTACGACAAAATATTATCACAGAAAGAACAAAATTTAATGGTAAAAGCGATAGATCCATTATATCGACAATGTGGCATTACTAAGAAAAGCCGTTCTATATTAATCCCAAAATAAGAGTTTGGAACACTTTTCCCAATATAAAATATAAATATAGATACATAAAAATATAAACTTTTACATTTACTATACACTCACACACACACACCCACACACACACACACACACATATATATAATATATATATATATATATATATATATATATATATATATATATATATTATATTATATATATATTTCCAAAATAGGTTTATCGCACTTTCCCCAATATGAAATACAGTACATATATACATATCATAAATATATAGATGTTTATATTTATCTATATACATTTATATATATATATATATATATATATATATATATATATATAGGGTATATATTATATATATATATATATATATATATATATATATATATATATATATATATATCTATATCTATATATATATATATATATATATATATATCAATTCAAGCTACAAATGTCCTTTAATATCTAAATTCACTTTGTACCTCCCAAATGATATATTTTCATATATGTACCGAAGGGGATGAAAATATATCATTTGGGAGGTAAAGTGAATTTAGATATTAAAGGACATTTGTAGCTTGAATTGATCACGGTTCGATGTGATAATTATTCATATATATATATATATATATATATATATATATATATATATATATATATATATAGAGAGAGAGAGAGAGAGAGAGAGTTAGAGAGAGAGAGAGAGAGAGAGAGAGAGAGTGCAGGAAGGGGAGTGTAAGAACTCGAAGAATTATAGGTTGCTCCCTAAAGAAAAACGTTGACCTCCCGCCCAAAGGCGGTGAGATATGAAGGTGAACCTTGTACAAATCTTTTGTCGGGTACTCTCATCAAGATATGATCAACCAAAAAGCACAGTGAGAGGAAATTGAAGCACTTCGTGTCGTGCAGAAAAAAAAAAAAGAAAACGCACTGGCCTTCAAGCAGACTGTTGCTGCAAAGTATAGCTGGCCTCGCGCCTCTTCAGTCGCCCCCGAATCCTGAAAATCAAAAAGAGGAGAAGTTTAACTCGACGGGAGAATAATAATGCTCGATGACGGCTTTTCAACTTCCCTCGCCATCAGGACGTTTCGTCCGTAAATGAGTATGAACAGGGCGAGATGAGAACATCGCCTTGCTTATTGCATCCCCGAGTGGTTGGCCTTGAACACTCGAACGCCAGTTGACCTTGGGACGGTTTGGTGACCCCTATGTAAGGTGGTGGGCATGATGGGGGACGAGTAAGTCGTTACGGGTTTGGTAAGCTTGTTCGATAAGGACTTTATTTTATTTTTTTTCTGGACAATGTGTTGTCCAAGTAACTAAATCCTACTAGTCAGGGTTCAAGAAACCAATAGTTTTTGGAACATCGTTGCCATTCTCTGTGTGTGTGTGTGTATGTATACGTACATGGACGGTCATTTGCCAACTGTTTGTTTATGTATTAGTACTCGTAGGTGCTCCTATACATACATACGTACATACATACATACATACATACACACACATTATATATATATATATATATATATATATATATATTATATATATATATATATATATATATATGTGTGTGTGTGTGTGTGTGTGTGTGTGCGTGTGTGTGTTATAAATATATCCACGGAAAAATAGATTTAAACAATTATTAATGCAACATTATAATTATATATATAAAATATTATATATATTTATGTATATGTGTATATATATATATATGTGTGTGTGTGTGTGTGTGTGTGTGTGTGATTTCTAGGACTTCTTTATAAGAGTTTTCCCAGTTTTGTCAGTCCTCGCTCATTTTGCAGTAGCATTTGATTTCGTTACCAAGTTTTTTCCATCGCTCGGAAAGTGATTTCATTTATCATTAAAAATTTTCCTTCTTTATTTATGGCACTGGTAATGAAGTCGCCATCACCTTTAATCTATTGAATTAATGTTGAATATGCTTCTTTTCCCATTTATAGCCTACATTAAGGTCCCTGAAGTCAATGGTTATTCAAGTTACCAGGAATCTTCTGTAAGTATTGACAAATCATATGCCCTATTGTTATATTCTTACTGGCTGAACACGTGGGTCGACGGGTCCGGGAGACGTCGCTCAGTATAACCGGTCTACCACTGGACACAAGTTATCTTGTTCTGTTACTATTTTGCAATAGGCTGTATGTGCACAATTTCGGGGAAGTACTAGATTCACATCAACCGTGCATTGGATGTCTAGGCCAGTCCCTTACGAAGCTCCTGATTGGCTGTTGATAAGCCAATCACAGGGCTGGAAACGCTCAGTCTCTCTCGAGAGAGTTCACATAGGCAGGATGCATCTTCCACCGCTCCAGAGTGATACGTCTTTTAAAAGTATCCCTCAGAAGATGTACACACATACATCCTCAAGAGAGATTGAGAGTTTCCAGCCCTGTGATTGGCTTATCAACAGCCAATTAGGAGCATCGTAAGGGACTGGCCTAGACATCAAATGCACGGTTGATGTGAATCTACTATAGTCAACAAGCGAAAAAAAACTATTGTACAAAATGAGTGATATGCACTGTTGCGCACCCATCACGTCTCTTATATAAATATTATATATAAAACAATAAAACTCTATTTCAATCTACTTGTTTATATTAGATGTACTTTAAGTCCTTCATGAGCTAAGAAATGCCAGAAACAGTTTAATCTGTATTCCTGTCACTGGTTGTGACTTTGACAGGGAAGGCAGCGTTAATATGAATGCTATTTATTTTGCATGTATAGTAGGTGTATTGATTTTCTTACGCATCACCGAAAACTAAGAGAGGAAGACACCAGGCGTATAAATCAGTCTTCAAGGGATGCTCGCTTAACGAAACAAATACAACGTATATCCTCATGACTGTCGATTCTATTACATTTGATAATTAAAAAGAATCGATGCAAAAAATGAATCCCCAACGAACAGGGAATTGTCCCCCGTTTTCTGAAGGAGGAAATGACTACACCTATATATCAGAATGAACCCGAGACGGCGCAGAGTTGAGTCGTCTCATTTTAACGTCATTGGCAAGTGCGCAGTAAAAGTAAGTTAAAATGTAGCTTTCGAAATGTGGACCTCACCACCGAAACGGATACCATTGGCCGTAAATGTCTGCTGCTAATACGTGTCAATAAAGCAATTGCATGTTCATTTCAAATAAGGATTATGCATAGGGGAAAAGTAATAAATATATGTATATATATTCTGTTACAACAGAATTCCATCTAATAAAAGGAGCCCATAAAAACACCAAAATATAGAGAGAAAAGTACTATATTTCAGAGACTGCTGTCTCTCTCTTCAGGTATATATACCTGAAGAGAGAGACAGCACTCTGAAATATAGTACTTTTCTTCCTATATTTTGGTGTTTTTATAGGCTCCTTTTATTAGATGGAATTCTGTTGTAACAGAATATATTATTATAGATAAGTCATATATATATCTATAATATATATAATATAATAATATAATAATATAAATATTATAAACTATATATATAAATTACTATATTAATAATCAATATATATGTGTGTGTGTGTGTTAATATATATATATATATATATATATATATATATATATATATATATATATATATATATATAGTCATATCACATCACCGCGATTCATAAACATA
Organism: Macrobrachium nipponense; assembly: GCF_015104395.2. Classification (NCBI taxonomy): domain Eukaryota; kingdom Metazoa; phylum Arthropoda; class Malacostraca; order Decapoda; family Palaemonidae; genus Macrobrachium; species Macrobrachium nipponense. The sequence continues at coordinate 58,116,122 of NC_061096.1, forward strand.
CATCGTGCTTCAAATGTCCTTTAATATCTAATTCGCTCTATTTATATATATATATATAATATATATATATATATATATATATATATATATATATATATATAGAGAGAGAGAGAGAGAGAGATAGCGAGAGAGAGAGAGAGAGATGATAAATATGTGAATCACGGAGATTTGGAGCGTGATGAATGTATAAATAAAGGCGATAGCCACGAAGGGATAAGTGAAACACGGAGCGGCTGCTAGGCCTTTCGACCTCCTGTCCTTTGTCTAAAGGCCTAATAACCATTCCGTCTTTCACTTTACCCTTCGTGGCTATCGCCTTTATTGATACATTCACCACGTTCCATAACTTCGTGATTCAGTTATACATACATACATATATATATACATGTGTGTGTGACAAACATATGTATATATATATGTATATGCGTGTGTGTCTGTATATAAATATCTAATCTATTTTTTAATAAATATATATAATTAAAATATTATATATAATAGTATATATGTATATATTATAATATATATATTTTATATATCTGTATATAAATTATGTAGATATATATATATATATATATATATATATATCTATATATATTACATATATTATAATGTATGATATATATATATATATATATTATATATATATATATATATATATATATATATATTATATATATATATATATATGTAGTAATATATGATAAAATCAGTGCGGACACGGGCAGATTATAGCGTAAATATCAGAATTATGTGAAATGAGTGAATGCTCCCATGGCACTATCTTAAATTTACTGCATGCACACCTTCAAAGATGTGAATCCAGTAAATGTAGGAAAGAGCTTTAGGAAAGAGAGAGAGAGAGAGAGAGAGAGAGAGAGAGAGAGAGAGAGAGAGAGAAAAGGGAATAAGTATCAAGATAAATGTATAACAGGTAACCACGCTTGCAGAAGAAAGATTATATTCAGAGAAATTTAATAAGCATGTTTTTAATCTATGAAGTTTCATTTCGATTCTTGTTTCCTTGAGAATTTTTTTTTTGGTTGAATTTAGATTAGCTTGAAGATAACCAAGAGCTTTCGGCTTAGGAGTTTTCTTCATTTCTCCCGAAGATTGAAAGAGCTCTGAAGATATCTGAAGTTTTGCCTGTGGAGTCTTGAAGGTAGAAACGCATAGGGACTGGAAGAAAATGAAGAAAAAGCTGCCGCCAGAAACACAGAATAAAAAGATGGAAATGTAAGGTAAGCCAGGATGAATGAGAAGCCGCTTCAGGAAAGTGCTGAGAGACCTTGTCTTGAAAGGTTGTACTGGTGAAAATCTTCACAATCATAATTACAAATATCGTTACCTCGGCGTAGTTTTCCACGCTAGAAAAAAATATTTTCAAAATGGTGAATGGTATGGAAGCTGCTTTAGCGTGGAATGAAAGAGACACCAGACTTCATTGGAGTACTGCACGACATCCACGTTCCTGTTGGTGAACATCCTTACGCCAACGAAATCCAAGTAAGTTTCCATACCTTTCAACATTTTGGTAATACGAAAATATGACCAAAATGAATGAACATCGTTACCCCAGGGAAATCCAAGGAAGTTTGGACAGGTGGAGTTTTCTATACTAGATAAATAAAACCAAGATGTGGAAAAGTTTGGAAATCTTGGAAGGTCGTCGAGGAGCAGTTTCATCAAGGGATGAAAAGACACACACATATATATATACGTACACACACACACACACACACACACACACATATATATATATATATATATATATATATAAATATATATATATATATTATATAATATATACAATATATACATATATATATATATATATATATTATATATATATATTATATAATATATATATATATATATATATATTAATATATATGAATCCAAAGTCTGATGAAACTGGCAACCTAATATCATTTCCTAGACTAAAAACCGAAGCTAAGTCGAAAAAAAACAAAGGAAAAACAAAGGAGGAGCTCAGTCACAAAAAATACGATAGAAGTAACTCCTAAACTAAAGCAATAGGAGCCTGGAAACATAGAAGCTGGAAGAGTTTCTAAAGTAAGCAATATTAAAAAAATAAATAAATAAATAAATATATAAATAAATACCTGCATCATGAAGGCATACAAACATACACACTAAAAATTTAAAAACACAGCATCTCCGTGGACCTCTCGTTGTTACTGAGGGAAGGTTCAACTTTAAAGTGTAGAGACTTTCTACTATTGCCAGCTCCATGGGGGCCACTCGACTAGAGAGAATGGAAAATGAATCTAACCTAAGAGGGTGATCACTATTTTTCTGCGTGATCCCGTATGGCACTGAATGGTGGTTTTGCTAAAAGCTGTTTGTCCTAATGATCTTCCCAAGTGTTCAAACCATCGTACACGTGCTTGGCGCTTTGTTTTCCCCACGTAAATTGCATTACAGCAATTGCACTCGTATTTATACAACATGAGACTGTAGTTCTGGGGGTACGATGTCTTTGTACTTGAACAAACCACCAATAGTATACTTAGGCTTGAACACTACCCTAACATTAACTTGAGGATAAAATTCTCTTAAAAGTTTTAGTAGTATTTTTAAAGACAGAAAAAACTCTTTATTACCATAGAAAAACATGGTAAAATTTTACAGTACTGCTTTATTGGCTTTTAAAATGGAAACTTTCGGGAACAATAACTTTTCTAGCTGTTTACCAACATACGTATCTATGAAAGCATTTACGTGGGGAAAACAAAGCGCCAAGCACGTGTACGATGGTTTGAAACACTTGGAAGATCAGTTAGGACAAACAGGCTTTTAGCAAAACCACCATTCAGTGCCATACGGGATCACGCAGAAAATAGTGATCACCCTCTTAGGTTAGATTCATTTTCCATTCTCTCTAGTCGAGTCGCCCCCATGGAGCTGGCAATAGTAGAAAGTCTCTACACTTTAAAGTTGAAACCTTCCCTCAGTAACAACGAGAGGTCCACGGAGATGCTGTGTTTTTAAATTTTTAGTGTGTATGTTTGTATGTTGGTTCATGCTTCATATGCAGGTATTATTTATATATATTTATTTATTTATTTTTTAATATTGCTACTTTCCTTTTTTATGCTTGTACATTACTTTGTTTTTATTATATATACAATGTAACCTTTGTGTAAAACACTTCTTCATTCTAATGATCGATCGTAATTTAGTGATTTTTTAATTTTTTTTTTTCTTTCTGTGTTTTTATATATATATATATATAAATATATATATATTTTACATATATTATATATATATATATATATATATATATATATATATATATAATATATTTACATATATTAATATTATATATATCATATATAGATATATATATATATATAATTATATATATATATATATATATATATAAATATATATATATAGATATATATATATATATATATATTAATATATGTAAATATATATATATATATATATATATATATATATATATATATATATATATGAGGTATATCTATATATATATATAATATATATATATATATATATATAGGTATATATATATATATATATATATATATATATCTATATAGGTATATATATATATATATATATATATATATATATTCTATACTAGATAAATATAACCAAAATGTGGAAAAGTTTGGTAATCTTGGAAGGTCGTCGAGAAGCAGTTTCATCATGGAATGAAAAAAAACACACACACACACATATATATACGTATCATATATATATATAATATATATATATATATATATATATATATATATATATATATTATATATATTATATATATATATATATATATATACATATATTTACATATATACATATATTTACATATATAAATATATATATATATAAATATAAATATATATATATATATATATATATTTATATATAATATATATATATATATATATATATATATATATATATATAATCTGAATCCAAAGGTCTGATGGAACTGGCAACCTAATATCCTTTCCTAGACTAAAAACGAAGGTAAGTCGAAAAAAACAAAGGAAAAACAAAGGAGGAGCTCAGTCACAAAAATACGATAGAAGTAACTCCTAAACTAAAGCAATAGGAGCCTGGAAACATAGAAGCTGGAAGAGAGTTTCTAAGCTTAGCATATGAGGAAGGAAATTCACCAAACTGCGCAGTATAAGTTACAGATTCACGCAGAGTGAATGTGAGAGAAGAGGTGGCTTGACGTATGACAGAACCGCTCGATAAGAGATGTGTTTCACATTTGAGCTTAATAAGGGAAGTCATACACATGCAAGAGAGAGAGAGAGAGAGAGAGAGAGGACGCTCGTGATATGTGGTACGAATGGGATCAGAGATCAAACATTATTTATCCAAATTAAGGAAAGAATAGATCAAACAAATAGCAATACAAAAATCCTTATTACGCAAAATGAGAGTAAACGCTCCAGAACTTACGATCTGCCGAGTAAAAAAATGTATTCACGATTATCCTTCATGTCATTGGCAATGTGTTTCGTTTGCTGTACAATTCAAATGGAAAAATCTGATGTGAATTTTGGCGATGAGAAACTTTGTATATGGATGCTGGTATGTATGTAGTTATCTTGTACATATATAATTTCGTTCTCGAATAAAGATTAGCATAAATATCTAGAGACCAGCCTATAAGATCTAGGTGTAGGGAGAATTGATTCTATCCTTTAGAAAAGGTAATAGCAAATAACAACACTGACGCATCTCTGTCCCTCTCCAGCTGGAAAATGGCGTATATAAGGGGAACTACGCTACAGAGGTGACTTTGACGGATGACATAACGGTACGTTTTTCCCTTCCATTATGGCGCTTTTGTCGTAGGCCGGTGAAGGAATGCGTCGGAAGACAATAGAGTCATCTTAGGGCGGTAAATGATCAAGGATGATGATCAGCGCAAACAGGTGATAGCCTTACATCCGGGCAGGAGGGTATTTGGTAGCCAAAAAGACAATCTTTCATAACATCGGGCAGCTTTTAGTCTACCAAGGAAGGTCATGTTTATGCCTCCATACCTGTGTTATGGTTTTATTCTTATTTAACTTCAAACGAAATATAAAAGCTATATTTTTTCTCTTTTTTTCCTGATGTTTTAGCATCAGCTTGTTGATTGGATGGTGAAAGTACAATGCAGGAAATGTAGACTTGAACAATGTCATAGAAACATCAAAATAGCATCTACTATAGTATTTGCTGTAAAAACTCTCAGTCTCTCGAGAGAGTTCACATAGGCAGGATGTATGTTCCTCCTCTCCTGAGGGATACGTCTACAAGAAGTATCCCTCAGGCGAGGTGGAACATACATCCTGCCTATGTGAACTCTCTCTCGAGAGAGACTGAGAGTTTCCAGCCCTTTGATTGGCTTATCACCAGCCAATCAGGAGCGTCGTAAGGGGCTGGCCTAGACATCAGATGCACGGTTGATGTGAATCTACTATAGTATAGGTTATAAAAGTAATGCACACCCTTGACCAAGAAAACCGCTAATGTGCATTTGAAAGTCTTGCCATCAATGAACAGAAAAATGAAAAACGTGAATCCTGAACTGCATCAAACGTCAGATGATCTTTCAAAATATCATTTCTAACCTATAGAAACTAAAACAAACTGTAAACTTACAGTACACAACACGATAAAAAAAATAAGGGCCTAAATAACCTGCGTGGTACACAGCTTCCACAACATTCGCTAATTCCCTAAGTGTACAACAGGTGACCGCCTGTCAACCTCAGATTTATGTACGAGTTCGTGTGTGTGTGTCTGTGTCTTTCATTTATGTTTTCACCTCTCTTACTCTAGTCCTTCCTTTCCTTTCTCGTATTTCATTATTCTGTTACCATATTTTTAAAAGACAACGTTAATGAGATCATTATACATTTGCATTTATTTGTACGTTATTAAGGAATAGTAAATGACCATGCTCACAACGACATTTCATACGAAACGGTAGCTCCTTAGCTGCTGGTCATAACTCGTCAGCAAAATGGATTAGCCAAGACTGATGGATTGTTAAAGGTACTACCATCCTCGCGATTATATAGTATATACTATAATATATATATATATATCTATATTTAATTTATATCTATTATATTATATATAATATAATATAAATATATATATTCATGAGGAGGGTAGTAGCCTTATCAATACAAACGTCCTTGGCTGATCAAATTTGTTTTCGTGAACATGTATTTGCTTTACACGATGTACAATTCATATTTTATATTCTATGGTCAATATTATCTTTTGCAATTCTGCCCTGAGTTAAAGTGAGACAGAAAACTTGGTATTCATGACAATTTTCATAATCACTTTCCTAATGTTTTCTCCTTGTTTGCACTTTGATTCCAAATGATGAAGAAACCAAAAAGCTTGAAATATTCCGTAAATGAATAGAACAGAGAAACGACTATTCACTTCAAGTTGAGATTGATATACTGTATTTTTCCAATGTATACTACTTTGAATGGGTGTTTGCGATTATTTTCCCCCATTCGTTAGTTATTTAGTGATTTTTTACGTTATATCATGTCTTTGAACGATATATATATATATATCTATATATATATATATATATATATATATATATATATATATATATATTATATTACACACACACACACACATATATATATATATACATATATATATATATATATACATATATACACAAAAATATGTTATATATATAATATATAGTGTGTGTGTGTACACAACATGTATATATGGAAACCGGGGCTAGTTGCTACAATTTTATTTTTACCTCTAATTCAATATCTAATGAAGGAAACTTAAACAAATTTATGCTGTGAAAAGGCTATTATATGTGTTATCATACTCATGTAACAAAAAGGTTATATACCTTTTAATTCCTGTAATACAATAGAAAATAGCAGAAAAGTTTTTTGCATACAAGTTGCCCAATATGCGGGGTAAGTTGTTACAGTCCATGAGGTATATTGTTACAATTTATAAAAAGAAGCACATCCTTTAAAAACCTAATATAAGGAAATCAGTTAACACTTCATTGGACACAGGTCAAATATATACATAATGAGCCATTTCATTTGTGCAGCGTTCATAGTCCTAAACTTTGCATTCGATACATTGCAGCCATTACTCCCCTGAGGCAGAATTTAGCCATTTCACCAATAATCTTCAATTTTTTTTCTTTTATTTCCACCAGACTTCAGAAACTTTTTGTTATTCAGATTCCTTGTATTGGTTTCACTCTTGTTGGGCCTTTTTCCTTGTGAATCCTCTTTGTGATTCTGTAGTTTCATCTTCGTATTTTACATGTTTGTGCCTTTGTAGGGCTCTAACCTTTTTAAAAGGTCGTAGGTCCCCATGGGTGCTCTGATATCTCCTATAGTCCTTTGTTCTGTCTTTATAGAAGGAGGTGATTTGTATATGTAAGGCCTATCTAAACCATCCTTGCTTGTGCTTGTCTGGGGAGGTTCACAATGTCTGCTCCCAACAGCCCTCTCCGCTGGAGCATTGCCAGTCACGCAAGCAGTAGAGCCGAAGCAATCCTAAATCAGCCAAAGCAGCTACACTAGTGAGCGACATGGCATCCACAACACATATTTGATGATATTTGACTACCTATAATGCCTGACTGCACTCCTTGCCGACATAGGATTCCATATCCTTATGTTCATCATGCCCAACCGCATCCGTGCAAGGAGCCTACCGCCACCATCCTGTGTGGACAGACAATGTCTGGCCACAGCAGTCCAGCCTCACAGAGCATGGCCAGTCATGCAAGCAGTAGAAACGCAGCAAACACAAATCACCCAGAGCTACTACTACGTCAGGGAGCGACATGGCATCCACATCACATATTTGAGGACCTTGCACTGCCCATAATGCCTGACTGCATTCATGCAAGATGACCACTGCCACAAGCATTTGGGATGAGGCACTGCCCACCCTGCATGAGCACGGCCATTCATCCTAGCCGACATAGGATTCCACATCTCTAAGCTCGTTTATGACTGTGTGTGTGTGTTTTTGTGTATTCATTTATGTGAGTTGAGTGTATGCATACATATACCCACACACACACACACACACACACATATATATATATATAATAATATATATATATATAGAGAGAGAGAGAGAGGAGAGAGAGACTATATACGAGAGAGAGAGAGAGAGAGAGAGAGAGAGAGAGAGAGAATTTACTTCTAAATTATTCTAAAAAATTTCAATTTTTATTTAATAAAAAAATTGTATGTTCAGCTTTCGCAAGTCTCCTAAGATGATGACGTAAGCCTTAAAGAATTAAATTTACGACGAACCACAACGGCAAACGTAAAATAACAAGCGCACGGAGATTAAATAAGTGTTATTTGATCATTTAAGACAGTCAGGCTAAATAGCGAAATTGATGAACTGGACGAAAAACATTAAGATATGAAAATTTAATGCGTAAGAGAACGATTGTTATTTTTGGGCAGTTTTGATTTAATAGAGTGAGGCATTGGGTAGCTTTGAGAGATAATTTATCAGATAATAAAAGATATATTTTAGGAACATTTTCTGTCCAAGCAGAATATTATTAAAGAAGTTAAAAGTAAATTATATAAAAATGCCTTGTTAAACATGTCTCTGTCCCATCCTCGTCTTTTCAGTCTCCCATGAAGCTTATGTCACAGTGGTGTAAAATGCATTTAGAATTTGCGAGAAACTTGAATAAATAGATATTGGCTTGAGAAAAAACAGTAGGCGAAAGTATATCAAATGTCGTTTTATGTTGCATTTAACAGTCCGTTACATGGAAATGGTCGAAGTCTACAGAGGTCTAAGTGTTTAAAATTGAACCCATTGTGGAAGAGAAACTTAAAACATGAATTAGCAGCGGATGTGTTTTAACTGGGAATGGGGTGTGTATGTGTGTTTGTGTGGGTATATATATATATATATATATATATATTCTATATATACTATATATATATATATATATATATATAGGATAGAATAACAGAATACTGTTTTATTTCGGGAAATCAGTATAAATAGGTAAAATGTTTGCTTAATAATTATTACAACAACAACTACTACCACTATTGTGTCTGTATATGCATATATATTTATTTATAAAATATATATAAATATTTATGTAGATGTACCGTATGTGTACATAGTATATATATATATATATATATATATATATATATATATATATATATATATATATATAAATGTGTGTGTGTGTGTGCTATTTATGACTTTTGTGACTGGTCAGGGAAGGAGAGAGAATGAAATATGTATTATGCAAATTTAAAGATGGGAGCAGACCTGAAAATGTGGTTACTTATCCTTGTAATGGCGATGATCATCTATATCTCCAGCTACTCAAGTCCCCATAATTGCATTTAGATGTTTATTGGGCCTTCTACTTAGTATTAATATGATTACTAACAAGTTCTTTATATCACTCGTATTATAACGGCTAGTTTACTATTGAAAACTTAATTCCTATAATAATAATAATAACAATAATAATTAATAATAATAATAATAATAATAATAATAATACCATGGGACACCAGAGTTGAAGAGAAAGAGAGGGAAAAAATTGGATAAGTATCAAGATCTGAAAATAGAAATAAGAAGGATATGGGATATGCCAGTGGAAATCGTACCCATAATCATAGGAGCACTAGGCACGATCCCAAGATCCCTGAAAAGGAATCTAGAAAAACTAGAGGCTGAAGTAGCTCCAGGACTCATGCAGAAGAGTGTGATCCTAGAAACGGCACACATAGTAAGAAGAGTGATGGACTCCTAAGGAGGCAGGATGCAACCCGGAACCCCACACTATAAATACCACCCAGTCGAATTGGAGGACTGTGATAGAGCAAAAAAAAAAAAAAAAAAAAAAAAAAAAAAAAAATAATAATAATAATCTTTACCATAATTTCCTCAGTCTACTCAGCTGTAAATGAGTACCTCTTATCCCTGATGGTAGGGTCCAGCTATGGGTTAAATAGCAAAACTCAGCAATGATGGAAAGAAATGAAGGAATAAAGTACAACGACGTAAATGGAACCTCTGGGAACAGAGGAGCTTCGTCCGGCAACCAGGTATTCAACCCAATTGAAGGGGAAGACGGTCAGGTACTTGGAGGTCGTCATCCAGCAACTGATCACCACAACGACAATAATCAACAGCCTAGATTGATTCTGGACAGAAGCAAAAAGGAAGAAATGGACAAGAGAAAAATAAGGAAATATGGAGATGCTACATCGAAGCAACCCGACGGAGAGAGGATATAAAGAAGATGGTCAACATCTGGAATGAGAGGAATAACACCCCCCAAAAACAGAGCAGAGGCTGGCAGACCAAGTGAGGAACATAAAGAAAAAGAACTGCTCTCCCCAACAGAAAGAGAAGAATGGAAAGGGCGAGGGGAAATGTCACACGACAACGAATTACACGAAGACGAACTGAGAGACGATGCCGCAGAAGACGACAGGGAGGATGAGGTATCAAACACGACACACGAAGAAACACCGACGAAAGTAACAGAGAGGATGGAATGGGTAGAAAAGATTAGACAATGGATGGAACCAGATACAGAGAGAAAACACAGATCCCCTCCATGAAAGCCTACAAACACCAAGAAATTAAGGGAGAAAACAAGTGAGGTCAATGAAATAATGGGCATAATACACACCACCAGTATCACAGAAACAAATAACTTGGCATATGCAGGAGCAAGATTAGTAGCAGAACTGATGGGGTATTCGAACACCCAACACCACCAGCAACACCAACCCAACAGAAACCGAAACAGCAACCTCCTTGGAAAAGGCGGCCTGGAAAAGCAAATCATGGTGATGAGATCTGACTTGAGTAAACTGAAAGAGATGACAGAAAAAAGGCTAAGAAGCAAGAAAACAAGGGAGGAACCTCAACGAGAAATACAAAATACAAGAGAGGGACTAAACACACAATAGAAGATGTAAAAACAGAGGCTTAAGGCCAAAGCACATAAGATCCAACGGTACAGAACAGGAATAAGGGATACCAACAGAACAAAACTATTCGGAACCAACCAGAAAAGACTATACAGCCAACTAAGAGGGGAAGACAACCACCCAGAAATTCCTGAAGCCGAACCAAGTAGAGACGCTGGGAAAAACATATGGAGCAATCCGGTATCACACAACAAACATGCAACATGGCTCCAGGAAGTCAAGGAAGAAGAAACAGGGAGAATAAAACAAAGATTCACAGAGATCACGACAGACACAGTCAGACACCAACTAAAGAAAATGCCCAACTGGAAAGCCCCAGGTCCCGATGAAGTCCATGGATACTGGCTCAAAACTTCAAGGCCCTACACCCACGAATAGCAGAAAACAACTCCAGCATTGTATCTCAAATCACCATGCACCCTAAATGGATGACCACAGGAAGAACATCCTTAGTACAAAAAGACAAGAGTAAGGGAAATATAGCCAGTAACTACAGGCCTATCACCTGCCTACCAATAATGTGGAAGTTACTAACAGGTATCATCAGTAAAAGGCTATACAAAACTACCTAGAGGAGACAAACACCATCCCCCACCAACAGAAAGGCTGCAGAAGGAAGTGTAGGGGCACAAAAGACCAGCTCCTGATAGACAAAATGGTAATGAAGAACAGTTGGAGAAGGAAAACCAACCTAAGCATGGCATGGATAGACTATAAGAAAGCCTTCGACATGATACCACACACATGGCTAATAGAATGCCTGAAAATATATGGGGCAGAGGAAAACACCATCAGCTTCCTCCCAAAAATGCAATGCACAACTGGAATACAATACTTACAAGCTCTGGAATCAAGACTAGCAGAGGTTAATATCAGGTGAGAGGGATCTTCCAGGGCGACTCACTGTCCCCACTACTCTTCGTAGTAGCCATGATTCCCATGACAAAAGTACTACAGAAGATGGATGCCGGTACCAACTCAAGAAAAGAAGGGCAACAGAATCAACCATCTGATGTTCATGGACGACATCAAGCTGTATGGTAAGAGCATCAAGGAAATAGATACCCTAATCCAGACTGTAAGGATTGTATCTAGGGACATCAGGATGGAGTTTGGAATAGAAAAAATGCGCCTTAGTCAACATACAAAAAGGCAAAGTAACGAGAACTGAAGGGATAAAGCTACCAGATGGGAGCAACATCAAACACATAGATGAGACTGGATACAAATACCTGGGAATAATGGAAGGAGGGGATATAAAACACCAAGAGATGAAGGACACGATCAGGAAAGAATATATGCAGAGACTCAAGGCGATACTCAAGTCAAAACTCAACGCCGGAAATATGATAAAAGCCATAAACACATGGGCAGTGCCAGTAATCAGATACAGCGCAGGAATATGAATGGACGAAGGCAGAACTCCGCAGCATAGATCAGGAAAACCAGGAAACATATGACAATGCACAAAGCACTACACCCAAGAGCAAATACAGATAGACTATACATAACACGAAAGGAAGGAGGGAGAGGACTACTAAGTATAGAGGACTGCGTCAACATCGAGAACAGAGCACTGGGGCAATATCTAAAAACCAGTGAAGACGAGTGGCTAAAGAGTGCACGGGAAGAAGGACTAATAAAAGTAGATGAAAACCCTGAAATATACAGAGACAGGAGAATGACAGACAGAACAGAGGACTGGCACAACAAACCAATGCATGGACAATACATGAGACAAACTAAAGAAATAGCCAGCGAGGACACTGGCAATTGCTACAGAGGGGAGAGCAAAAGAAGGAAACTGACGGAATGAAATAACAGCGGCCACAAGATCAAGCCCTAAGAACCAGATATGTTCAAAGAACGATAGGACGGAAATAACATCTCTCCCACTATGTAGGAAGTGCAATATGAAAAATGAAACCATAAACCACATAGCAAACGAATGCCCGGCACTTGCACAGAACCAGTACAAAAAGAGGCATGATTCAGTGGCAAAAGCCCTCCACTGGAGCCTGTGCAAGAAACATCAGCTACCTTGCAGTAATAAGTGGTACGAGCATCAACCTGAGGGAGTGATAGAAAACGATCAGGCAAAGATCCTCTGGGACTATGGTATCAGAACGGATAGGGTGATACGTGCAAACAGACCAGACGTGACGTTGATTGACAAAGTCAAGAAGAAAGTATCACTCATTGATGTCGCAATACCATGGGACACTAGAGTTGAAGAGAAAGAGAGGGAAAAAATGGATAAGTATCAAGATCTGAAAATAGAAATAAGAAGGATATGGGATATGCCAGTGAAATCGTACCCATAATCATTGGAGCACTAGGCACGATCCATGATCCCTGAAAAGGAATCTAGAAAAACTAATTGAAGGGCTGAACGTAGGCTGCCAGGACTCATGCAGAAGAGTGTGATCCTAGAAACGGCACACATAGTAAGAAAAGTGATGGACTCCTAAGGAGGCAGGATGCAACCCGGAACCCCACACTATAAATACCACCCAGTCGAATTGGAGGACTGTGATAGAGCAAAAAAAAAAAAAAAAAAAAAAAAAAAAAAAATAATAATAATAATTAATCTCCTTCCCACAGGACAGATGTCAAGGGAACAATAGACGTTACAGGCTGGATGTGCTTCTGATGAGCTTTCTTGCCCAGGGAAATGTTATATATCAAGCAAATATCTTAGAAAGCCTCTTATTAATGTGTATAGGCTATGCCCTTTAACTCCTCCCAGATAATTACACCTAACCAGTTAAAATGATGTTCACTTTAGCTACATTCCACGATTAATTTGCTAGTATACATTACAGTTTGCTGAGGCGTATAGCCTTCGATGTCATAATTGCAATCGATTGATTTTCCTACTTGCAACAGGTATATATGACAACCTCCTTCAATCTGAGAGTGGCCAAAGTCATGCCCACCTTTCACTGAAGGACCTTTGCCTAGGATGAGGAGGTTACAACCGTGACGGAGGTCTATGCATCAACACGTCATGCATACTGCGTATTCTCTTTTCTAATGATATAATACCTCATTACCATAATCCTCTTTTCAAGTTCATGTACATATATTTTTAGATTTTATATGTGAGATTTATTTTAATTTAATCTTTTTCTATTTAAATTTATTTCGGTGTCAATAACCTAGATGTTGTGACGCCAGTTTTCATAGACATAACCAATCATATTCATTGGCTCTTTGTCCTACCTTAATTGAATCACCGGATTTCAATAACAAGCATTCTATTCCATTTTGATTAATACTGAGTGTAACTACTCAAGTAGCCAAAAGAAGACGTGGAAAGCGCCTTTTCTACTGGATCACTATAATTGCTCTTCAAAACAGACTTGTATTCCAGACTACCGTCCAGGTAAACACTCGGTCTAAGTAGGGATGAAATCCAACGGGTGAATGAAAAACTAACTATTAAAAAGCTTCGTAATTTCGTTACAAAATCAGCACAGGAGAATTAAAAGAACATGAAAAGAATTTCATGGTTTCAAAGTGCTATGGCAGATGGAGATATGGATGGAGCAAACTGCTATGTCTAATGGAGTCATTTCCAAGGAGAGGTGCCGAATATAAAATTGAAAATATATTAGGACACTCACTTTGCTTAATAATGACAAGGAACAAAACTGGGTAATTGCGTATAAGTAAATAAAAAGGAGAATTGTACCACTAATGGCAAAAATATAACCAAATATATCTCAGAGTTTGTCTACATACACGTTTGCAGGAATAGAACTGTCTCTGATACGATATATTGTCGAGTTAATAACGCGTCATTTACATATCAAACTCTTTCTCTTGGCGTACGTAAAGACAGAGGTGTTTCTTTTTTTAATATTTCTCTCTCTCTCTCTCTCTCTCTCCTGTAAGGCAATCGCCAATTTAAGGTCCTCTGATTCATGCAAATGCTAAACCGCCCATTAGTAAGATACTCGTTGGGTCACCTATCGCTTTGTTATGATCTTGAAGTCTTCACAGAATGCAAATAGAACTTTCTTTCTCTTCTTCCACATGCATCATGGGGCAACCTTTTAAAGTAACAGAGATATCTGTTATGAAAGTAATTACCACTAGTTTCTCAATGTCTTTGTGTAGTGTTCCGGTGTGTTTCGTTAAATTTCTTAGCTTGTGTGTTTATGTATGTGTGTGTGTATCAACCGTTTGATTTCCATACATGTCAAGGGATGAAAATTACCATCACGAATGAAATAAGGGATCTCGCAAAATAGAACTAAATATATTGATACTGATAAATTATCTATAGATAGTTTTTATTAACTGGTTCGCCGAGAAAAAATCAAAATTGATATCTAAAGGCAATACTTTGTTAAGGGAAAATATTTTTTAATGAGCCACTGAATTCAACCAGAGAGATCTTCGTTAGCAGACCATAACCACAAAAGCAAGATACTCGCTATTACTAGGGAAGAATTTATTGCCACATTTATAATACTATTGCTGCTCCCTTTAAGTACTTTTATGGTACTGTGGTTCTGCTCGTACTGTCTGATATTTCTGTGTGGTTTTGTTATATCAAAGATATGAAATGGTTAACTCCATCAATAATAATAATAATAATAATAATAATAATAATAATAATAATAATAATAATAATAATAATAATAATAATAATAATAAGGACAAGGTAAGACTAATGAACGTGATTGTTCTTCATACTCCTCAGTAATACTAATGGCGGTAGCCGTTGTAAAATAATAATACCAATAATGATGACGCTAATAAAGATGGAAAGAATGAATACATGATTATAGGTTATCTGGCGTTATAATGAAGATAATCTCGATAGAATCAAAAGTGGTAGTAACACCAGCAGTCATTTGATAAATGTTGTTTTTCTCCCAACCTGACCTTGCGACACCAAGGGTCGATGACACGGGAAACAACAAGATCTGCAGTAACACAGAGACAAACTCCAATTCCTCTGCGTATCTCATGAAATCGGGGGCGCCGGGTTGAGGAACTCTCGACGTATCAATCAACGCAGATCAGTGACGGGAGGCGGGGACCAAATTTCGAATCCCCCAGGAGCTGATGAAATTATATTGCCGGTAATTCGTAATGCACCGCCACTGGAGAGAAAGAGGAATGCAACGGTGCTGCTGCAGGTGCAAGGTGAAAAAACAGGTGCCCCGAGAAGAACCTGCCTAAAAGAAAGAGATTTGGGAGAGGAAGGAGGAGGAGGAGGAGGAGGAAGCTCCTCGAGGCAAGCAGGTGATGCCGCCTCAAATGAGACGAGCAGGTGATCCCTGCAAGATGCAGACTCCCTGCGCGAGATTTCAGGATTTCTCTCAGTCTCTCTCCTCTTCGTCCTTCTCTACGTGTTTCTTCCTCCAGGGATGCTTTTGCTTTTTCTTGTTAATATGCGGCGCAGTAGGGTCAGTGAACCTATCACCATATCCTGTTTTTGTCCTAAGGCTCTTCTTTCATTTAAATCATGACACATCATATTATAATTTTTTTAGACTAAAATGTGTTTTGTGTCAATATTAGTATCACAGTTTACATGTATGTAAAAGCAATTACCTAATATCAGCTTTTATTTTGCTCTGAATCTTACTGTACAGATTAAAAATAAATCGTATTTAATTCACCAAGAATAAATTTAATAGTTGATCCCTAACGTTTGCATTTTACCGTTAATTTTCCTAAAGAAAGAAAAAATCTCCCGCGCTCTCTTCTTCTCTGTCTCTGTGTTGTTGACATTGGTCAAGGTGACGGCGGAATACGTAAACTAATTAATCAGTTCCCTCTCTCTCTCTCTCTCGTGTTCTTTATCCTTAGACTATAGATTAAATTCCTTTCTCTCGTTTGATTTGGGCTACTCCAGTCCATAACGTTGATTTCTTTTTTACCATTGCTTATTCTTACAGAGTTTCTCTAATTCTAAGGCTTCGTTCGATTGATGTCCCTCATTCTGAGCATCATGGTTCTTACGACTGGCTATGTTTCATCTGTTTCCCCTCCGCCCACGGCATTTTTCATGGCGTTTAAATTTCATTTCTTCAACAGGCGATCCTCATTGTTATCTATTCAGTTCATGACTGCCACATCACAATAATCAGAAATACCTTAGCCATTAATTATAAAACCATATTTTGCTCTTTTAATCCCTCATGAGTCTCCATGTCCTGACTTTCGATTTCCTCTCGTTCACCCTTCAAATTCAATGGACTTTCCCTCAAACTTCTCAAGTTAATTACTTACTTGTTTTTATTTAACCTCAGTCCATCATTTAATGTTAAACATTATTAAATTTTCTTTTTATATAACTTCTCATTTTCTCACTTAACACCATTATTCTGTTTGTTTGTATGGTGTTTTTACGTTACATGGAACCAGTGGTTATTCAGCGCCAGGACCAACGGCTTTACGTGACTTCCGAACCACGTCGAGAGTGAACTTCTATCACCAGAAATACAGATCTCTCTTCTGACAACACTTGATGTTGGTTAATCTTCTTCCATTCACCTTCTAATTTCTGTGTTTTTTCCATGCAGTACTTACTGAAAACTAAATTCTCTTAAAAGAATTTATAAAGATAATTTTTTTAACCTTTAACCCGTAATTTAGATTCGTTACCACCCTTCAACCAGTTCATGATGATTCAGTTGTTCAATGTATTATTTTTGTTATCTATTATTTTCATTATCTAAGCTTTATTCTTCCATACTTCTATAATTAACGGTGGTTATAATTAGCTTTCCGCCTGTGCCCTTAATGTTGCTTGATTTTCTCTCCTGCAAAACTTCATGGTTAGATGATAAGTTTTCCGTTCGATCGAGTCTTCCAATTCAACCAACTCTCAGCGCTGAATATTTGCCCTTAATCCGGATCGACTTTCTATCCCACCACTCCCGAATTCATTGGCGCTCCTCTAACACTTGATGCTGATGATGCTGTGGGTCTCTTCCTTCACCCCTTCGCGGTGACTTTTTCTTCTGCTTTAATCCTGAACATTATTTTCCTCCATTTCATTATAAACTCTCTCTCCTTTATCAAATGTTAAGCCATATATGTCTATCTTTCTATATATATATATATATATATATATATATATATATATATATATATATATATATATATAGAGTAAAACCAGCACTTGTACATAAAACATCCTTTATTTTCTTATGACTACCGGTTTCGGAGTAACTGTCTCCATCATCAGGTCTATACAAAAAACACAGAAAGAAAAAAAAAAATTAAAAATCACTAAATTACGATCGATCATTAGAATGAAGAAGTGTTCACACAAAGGTTACATTGTATATATAATAAAAACAAAGTAATTTACAAGCATAAAAAAGGGAAAGTAAGCAATATTAAAAAAATAAATAAAAAATAAATATAATAAATAAATACCTGCATCATGAAGGCATACAAACATACACACTAAAAATTTAAAAACACAGCATCTCCGTGGACCTCTCGTTGTTACTGAGGGAAGGTTTCAACTTTAAAGTGTAGAGACTTTCTACTATTGCCAGCTCCATGGGGGCCCACTCGACTAGAGAGAATGGAAAATGAATCTAACCTAAAGGAGGGTGATCACTATTTCTGCGTGATCCCGTATGGCACTGAATGGTGGTTTTGCTAAAAGCCTGTTTGTCCTAACTGGATCTTCCCAAGTGTTCAAACCACCAATCGATACACGTGCTTGGCGCTTTGTTTTCCCCACGTAAATTGCATTACAGCAATTGCACTCGTATTTATATACAACATGAGACTGTAGTTCTGGGGTACGATGTCTTTGTACTTGAACAAACCACCAATAGTATACTTAGGCTTGAACACTACCCTAACATTAACTTGAGGATAAAATTCTCTTAAAAGTTTTAGTAGTCTATTTTTAACAGAAAAACTCTTATTACCATAGAAAAACATGGTAAAATACAGTACTGCTTTATTGGCTTTTAAAATGGAAACTTTCGGGAACAATAACTTTTCTAGCTGTTTACCAACATACGTATCTATGAAAGCATTATTAAAACCGTTTTTTTGAAGCATTTCTTTTATAAACTGAAATTCTGAATGAAGACTAAAATAATTTGAACAAATGTTAAAGGCACGGGTCACAAGTGTACAAACTAAATTGCGTTTATAAACTATTGGGATGAATGAAGAGAATTGAGTTGTGAGTCCTGTAAATGTTGGTTTCCTGTAAACTGATGTTGAAAAAGTGTTATCGCTGTGTTTACTTATGCAGGTCTTTATTTATTTATATTTATTTATTTATTTATTTATTTTTTAATATTGCTTACTTTCCCTTTTTTATGCTTGTACATTACTTTGTTTTTATTATATATACAATGTAACCTTTGTGTAACACTTCTTCATTCTAATGATCGATCGTAATTTAGTGATTTTTAATTTTTTTTTTTCTTTCTGTGTTTTTGTATAGACCTGATGATGGAGACAGTTACTCCGAAACCGGTAGTCATAAGAAAATAAAGGATGTTTTATGTACAAGTGCTGGTTTTACTCTTTCTATCAAGACTCCGTTTTCAAGGGATAGATCAGTTGCAGATATTATTAGACGACGTTATGGAATACCAGTACTGAAAACTCTACAGGTTCATCGAAAATTTGGATCGTAAAGTTCGCAAAGTTCAATGTGACATTGATTTCCTCACTTCCTGCTGTCAACAGAATCTTACTCCAACATTTCTGCGTTTTAAACTCTACAATCATGCTCTCCAGCACTCACGTCTTTACCGGAATTGCCAGCGCCAGTTTCTACGAAGAGAAATTAAAACTAAACAAAGGAATTTTAAACAGCTCAACGAAAGATTAACCCGTTCAATTCTTCAATTTAGGGAGGCTGTATCGTGGCTCGATTTCCATCACCTTTTGTGTTTGATTGAACGTATCAATGTAGCGTCTATTAGTCGTGTCAAATTTGTTCAGGCTAAGAAATTAAAAAAGCTAGGTTTTACTGATGATGATGGTATTTCGCATGATATTGTTATTTTCAACCATTCAAATAGGGTACTGAATGACCTTGAAAAGAGAGTCCTTTCTAGGGGGTTAAAGTTTGCACTTTCATATAGTAAACTTGATTTTATTGAACACTTTTGTACTTTTGAAATATTTTTTAAAAAATTGATTACTCATGAATTTTATGACTCCGACAATAGAGGTTTTCAGTTTTTCAGAAGTTCCTTGAAGCATCTGGCTCAGTCTGCATATTTTGATCCTCATACCGATTTTATTCACAATATCTCTAAGGAAGAGCATTCTGCTTTATTAAGCTTATCCAAAGATAAATCCATAGTGGTAATACGACCTGATAAAGGCAACGGGGTTGTTCTTTTAAATAAAGATGAATATTTAAGTAAGATGCAATTTATCCTTGACGACCACACTAAATTTGAAGTAGTTAAAGACGACATTCTTTTAAAGTTACTCAATAAGGAGGAAAGTATTAACAGGTTTCTTAAGAAAGTTGAAGTCTGAGGGTTGTTAAGATGAACATACTTATAACGATCTATTTACATCTGGATCTAAACCTGGAGTGCTCTATGGCCTCCCCAAGGTGCACAAGGAAGGTGTCCCGCTCAGACCAATCATGTCAGCTATAGGTACTTTCAACTACCATTTGTCAAAGTTTCTTGTTCCTATTTTAGCTCCTGTAACATGCAATCAGTATACAGTTAAAAGAATCCATTTACTTTTCCCAAAGAAATTTGTGATCTAGAACTAGGTAATTGTGTTCTTGTGAGTTTCGATGTTAAATCTTTATTTACTAATATTCCTTTAGCAGAAACCATTGATATATGCATCAACAACTTGTTTAATGACTCCAATAGTATCCGTAATTTTAATAAACAACAGTTACACAAACTACTCACATTAGCTGCGTCTGAATGTTATTTTATGTTTAACGCAAATGTATATAAACAAAAGATGGTGTAGCAATGGGAAACCCTCTCGGTCCTACTTTGGCCAATGCCTTTTTATCTCATCACGAAGTTGTTTGGTTAGATAATTGTCCCAGTTCTTTTAAAACCACTGTTCTACCGACGTTATGTAGATGATACATTTTTAATTTTTAGATCTGAAGAACATGTTACCCTTGTTTCTTAATTATTTTAACTCAAAACACCAAAATATTGAATTTACTTCAGAAGTAGAGAACAATAATACTTTAGCTTTCCTTGACGTGCTCATAAGTAAACACAGCGATAACACTTTTTCACATCAGTTTACAGGAAACCACATTTACGGACTCACAACTCATTCCTTTCATTCATCCCAATAGTTTATAAACGCAATTTAGTTTGTACACTTGTGACCCGTGCCTTTAACATTTGTTCAAATTATTTAGTCTTCATTCAGAATTTCAGTTTATAAAAGAATATGCTTCAAAAAAACGGTTTTAATAATGCTTTCATAGATACGTATGTTGGTAAACAGCTAGAAAAGTTATTGTTCCCGAAAGTTTCCATTTTAAAAAGCCAATAAAGCAGTACTGTATTTTATATGTTTTTTCTGTATGGTAATAAGAGTTTTTCTGTTAAAAATAGACTACTAAAACTTTTAAGAGAATTTTATCCTCAAGTTAATGTTAGGGTAGTGTTCAAGCCTAAGTATACTATTTGGTGGTTTGTTCAAGTACAAAGACATCGTACCCCAGAACTACAGTCTCATGTTGTATATAAATACGAGTGCAATTGCTGTAATGCAATTTACGTGGGGAAAACAAAGCGCCAAGCACGTGTACGATGGTTTGAACACTTGGGAAGGTCAGTTAGGACAAACAGGCTTTTAGCAAAACCACCATTCAGTGCCATACGGGATCACGCAGAAAATAGTGATCACCCTCTTAAGGTTAGATTCATTTTCCATTCTCTCTAGTCGAGTGGCACCCATGGAGCTGGCAATAGTAGAAAGTCTCTACACTTTAAAGTTGAAACCTTCCCTCAGTAACAACGAGAGGTCCACGGAGATGCTGTGTTATTTTTAAATTTTTAGTGTGTATGTATGTAGCCTTCATGATGCAGGTATTTATTTATATATTTATTTATTTATTTATTTTTTAATATTGCTTACTTTCCCTTTTTTTATGCTTTGTACATTACTTTGTTTTTATTATATATACAATGTAACCTTTGTGTAACACACTTCTTCATTCTAATGATCGATCGTAATTTAGTGATTTTTAATTTTTTTTTTTTCTTTCTGTGTTTTTGTATAGACCTGATGATGGAGACAGTTACTCCGAAACCGGTAGTCATAAGAAAATAAAGGATGTTTTATGTACAAGTGCTGGTTTTACTCTTTCTATCAAGACTCCGTTTTCCAAGGATAGATCAGTTGCAGATATATATATTATATATATATATATATATGAGGAGAAAGGAGAGGGAGAGAGCGAGAGAGAGAGAGAGAGAGAGAGAGAGAGAGAGAGAGAAGAGAGAGATAATGGATTAATATTCGATAAAGGAGAGGGAGTATATATACTATATATATATATATATATATATATATATATATATATATATTATATATTTATTTATTCATTATTTAGTAGATAGAGAGAGAGAGAGAGAGAGAGAGACGAGAGAGAGAGAGAGAGAGAGAGAGAGAGAGAGAGAGAGAGAGAGAGAGCCGATACTGTGTATTATCGATAGTTGAAGCAGGAGAAGCAATTAGAATATGGTTAATAATTTTTATAAACCTTTTGACTCTAAATATGCGTCAGATAACTCACATAAAATCAGAAACACTTGGCAAATGTAACAATTCTTCCACTTCTCAAAAACTATAAAACTACTCGACGAAACTATTTCAATATATTGAATACCCAATACTAATCACCTATGAGACCTAATATCTTTCAATTTCTTTCTTACCATTGTTACTGTTAAGGCAAGGCAAGAGGTTGCGCCTAGAATGAAGTTAATATTCTAATTTTTTTTCACAGTAGTAGTAGTAACAAGCAGCCCTTTTAAAATTTGATCCATCTGGGGAAGTTCTTTCGGATCTTTTATTTCACATTTCCTAAACGAATATTGAAGGCTGAAACAAATCCATATTAGATACGGTGTTTCATTGCCTTTCTTTTTCTTTTTATTCTCGAAGAAACAGACACCGGAAAAATGAATACGCTTGGGGCACAAACCCTGCGATGCCCAACAGATTTTGACGGTTGAACGAGTGCTCATCGTGCGTGTTATATGGGCACGTTACTTTCGACCCCAAGTGCTTTGACGGCCAGCGCCCAAGCACGTTCCTGTATTTGATTCAGCACTGGAGGAGCGCTTTCCTGTTTGTTTATGGTCCCGTATGTGTTTGTCGTCTCGTGTTTGTTCCCCAAGACACATCAGCGTGTCCCAGGGGCTGTTGGCCCCCCCTACTGTTTCATCGTGTCCTCTATTTAGATTCACCTTTTCCTGGAAAGTGTGTAATCTGTTTTGATTACTCTTTCATGTGAACACATACGTACACACACCCACACTATGTATAATATATACACATACACAAACACACACACACACACACACACACACACATATATATATACTATATATATATATAATATATATATATATATATATATATATATATAATAAATACACAAGGAAATGGAAAACTGGATGTAAATCGTGACTGAAACCGGTCAGAATCTACACAGTTTTCATTTCCTTGTGGTCTAGCGCAACATACATATCACTTGTCAGAGTTATCATAATCTCTCTCTTCCTGTATAAATATATATGTGTGTATATATATATATATATATATATATATATATATATATATATATATATATATATACATATATATGCAATATAAAAACACCGTATCGTGCTTCCAAGAAATCAGTAGAAGGATCCACAGTAATATCCTTGTTTATTTAGATATAATACATTTATGGAAATATATGCAAAGCTTAAAGCTTTCGTCCATCATCCTGTGGACTTGATCACTGAGCAAAATCTTTTGCTTAGTGATCAAGGATGATGGACGAAAGCTTTAAGCTTTGTATATAGTTTCCATAAATATATTATATATAGATAAACAAGAATATTACCGTGGATCGTGCTACTATTGAGATATATATATATATATATATATATATATATATATATATATATATATATATATATATATGCGAATATTACAGAAAATTAAGGTGCGGAGGTTCAGCACAAAGCGTCTTCATAATTGTTCACGCATCGTCAAGCGAGAATAAACAAAGTTCTTGGTATGCAATTGCTACCTGATGCTTTCTTTTCTTTTGTTATTCCTTTATACTAAAATCGCGTGCATCTAGTGATTTTATAAGGCAGGAGCTATTACCCAATACTTTGGATCCATGGCTGAAGGCCTGTGTTCTGAGATTTGAATACGACAGCCTACGACGTAACAACAATGTTCTGGTCCTTTTCGTTGCGCGTTTGTGTTCTCGCGTTATAAATTCCGCTAACATGTATCTGATGATCCTACATAGGATAACGAACAGCTTTCGCATTTCTGTTGGTTGATAATGGATCTTTGTAAATACAAAAATTAAATATTCTTCTATTATTATTAGTACTGTAAATTCATTTGCTGAGGCGTGTACTGTTTACCATTACGAGAGGAAAATTTTAAACTTTGGAATACGTAGATAGGATATCTATTTCGGCTCATGCATGCACATATCTGTCGAATTCAGATATGATTAGCAAGAATGAGTAACTAGAAGGTAAGTTTACAATGATTGTTGAGTTAACGATGTATGTATATATATATATATATATAATATATATATATATATATATATATATGTATAATATATATATATATATATATATATATATATAATATATTATATATATATATAGATATATATATATATAGGATAGGTGATAAGTAGTACAGCTTTTCACCTAACCTTGATGCATACTGCAGCCTTCTTCTGCCATACCTACTCCGTGTCTATATATATATATATATATATATATATATATATATTTATATATATATATATATAATATATATGTAGTATATATATTATATCCCTAACCCCCAATTCCTTATGTAAGACATTTTAAAAATAAAATGGCTTATATATGGAATTTATCGCACGAAGTGAAAAATATAAGCGTGATATTATTAAAGACATTCTGCCCTTTTTGCCTAAAAAAAATCACTGAATTGATATCCTGCGCGCTTACTATTTTTCCGTAAAGAAAAGTATCGTATCTACACAGGCGTCTGAGCTCCTTCTGGGCATCGTGATGTTCGGTAGCTGACGATGACAGAAATAACAAATGAAAGAGAACTATTTATCCCGGAAAACATCCAAAAATGTCGTCCTAATACCTCAACAACCCCGTGCAGTGACAGAAGAATGCGGGATCAAATTAAAAGAAGAAAAAAAAACTTCTTTCTTTCCGTGACAACAATAGACCTGTTCTCACGATCCAGCGATGCCTCGCTGTCTGTCAATATACAGCGTTTAGTTTAGTGAGACCACTCAGTCTTTCTTTTCGTTTGTGATTTATGCTGCTGCTGCATTCAGGAAATACCTGGATTTTATACAGTATATTCAGTCCCATTATCTATATTCAATATATTTTTTTCTTAAATAAGCGTTCTTTCTCCGATACTTGTTTTATGCGAATGTTAAGTGACACTATCTAACCAAATATTAATGATGATTATTGCTAAATCTACTTTTGTATCAAAATGAATTTCGTTTAATTTCATGAATAATCTGTATCTGTTTTAACAAAAACGTAGGCAATGTAATTGATTAAAAAACATATATGATTCATTTTTATAACTGGTACTGAGCAGTTGGGGAAGGGGGCGAGAGAAAAAGCAATATACCGACTTAATATCGTAAGCTAACATCATAAAAATGGCCCTCAACACCGAGAGAGAGAGAGAGACAGAGAAAAAGAGAGGGAGAAAAAAAAGAGAGAGAGAGAGAGAGAGAGAGAGAGAGACTAACCACCATATCCTAAAGGACAACCATTGTATACAGGAGGCTGGTGGAGGTGACGGTTGCTCATCAAGAGCATTTACGACTGAAATAAAGGTCATCGAAACTATTACAAAAAAGCTAATCCGGGAACGATCCGTAGCTGGCTATGTTCTGTGTACTTCTCAACACCTAGAATACGGGTACTAGTCATACGTCATCTTGAACAAAGCTCAAATACTCTCTAGACACAGAATTCTGCTCTTTATTGTCAGCCTTATATTTAGACCAATTACAGACGATAGTAATGAAAACCCATTGAGTCTCAGTCCTGGATTCTGGTATTCAGAGCTAATATAAGAGTTTAGCGACTTGGTTCGTTAACAAAAATAGATCGTGTTAGCTTTATGAGCACAAGGGAGGTTGCCAATACAGTTCTGAGCTCTTGTCACGCTTGTCTCAACAAACCATTACAAATTAACCAGTTTCACTTACATTTTTTTGTTCCATAAAAATGGTGAAATATAAATCTATAGGCATAAAATTAACATTATTTGACAACAAACGTAAAAGCATCTATCGAGCCCACGGACACTAAGAAGAAAGTAATTAAAAAGCGAATAAAAAGAAAGGATTTTGCTGATGAGACACAGCTGTCAGCCTTCTGATTACCCGCCAAATATTTGCATCAGTCATTCAAACGCCTTTGTGGTCACTGAAGGGTATCGGGAATGAGGGTCTACGGCTCTCTCTCTCTCTCCAGCATCATGTCTAAGACTGGAAAGTCATGCTGACATAATGGTTCTGATGATGCCACTTGTGTATGTTTTAGTCATCTGAAATGAAGTGAAATTCTGACGCACAGATATTTTCAGACAGCACTCGCGATAGAGCCAACAATCATCGTGCTGCTCTCCATTCCGGCAGTGATCTTTTACAGTCAGCTTGCTCTATTAAGGGTAGAGTGCAGGCGCGCAAACCCACAATATATCTATCTATCTATCTATCTATCTATATATATATATATATATATATATATATATATATATATATATTCTTATAATGTAAGTTTGGAATGCAATTATAATTGTGGTAATACGATTAATTCACCTCAGAACCTCTGTATCATGTTATGAAATGTATGTTTTTTGTGTGTTCAGATCCCCAAATTTAAAGATAACATGTCTTAAGTGATCCACACTTTTCATTTTGAAGTACCGTAACACAAAGAGAGTGAAAGCTCATAAGCCTTTTGAAGAGGGTTGTTTTCACACTTTGAGAATGTCTTAGCTAAGCTGATTTCTTTATCGATGTAAACACGTGCGTAATTTTTTATCATCGCGGTCGAACCTGTAAAGGAACAAGAGAGCCTTATTCATAGACTATGTGATCGCAGTCAAAGAGGCCCTGTATTAGGTACCCCTATAGAGTTTGACGTAATATGTTTTCGTCTTAGACGTGTGCAACTGAAATACACCCATTCCCCTGATACGATAGTTACGCATATAAAACGATTCATTCCCACTTTAGAGACTCAGCGGCGTGCACTAGAAAGTTTAACATTGCTCTCTCTCTCTCTCTCTCAAAATCTCTCTCTCTCGCTCGGTGTGAGGCGTTTCAGTAACTTAACGTAACGAGCTGGTCACTCATTTCTTAGTAAAGTATGTGTTGTTTGTGGAATCTGAACATAGTATTATTTCTGTTAGGTTCGTGAAGGCGCCCACAAAAATAGTGAAAAAGTGTAAAATTGTAACAGGCCTTTTGATTGAAGCTGCAGCTGTGTATAAGGTATTTTTACAAATGTTTTGAAGTGCACTTCGAGATTTTATCATTTCTAAACATTTATCTTTTGCTTTGTTCTTTTGACATATCCCATTTTTATATGCTTAAATGTTGTACTGTCAATGCTTTAATTGTTTTCATATTATGCATTATGTTTTTCTGCATTGTCTTTATTTTGTTTAATTAGTTTGAATACTATTCAATTGTATAAATTTTGAATCTTACACTTGTGAATTAACTTGCATTTAATTAAATTTTAATTTCAAATTTAATTATTGCTTTATGATTTAATTTAAGTAATTTCTTGATAAGCTTTGATTTAATTTTGCTTAGTAATTAATTCAAGATTAATTAAACTTTTGATTTCAAGTAATAACAATTTCCCTGAGATTGTGAATTTCACTTATAATTTTGAATTTAGAAATAAAATTTTGTATTTAAAAATTTATATGAGTATTTTATTTTAACCACCAGTACTATATTTTAATTTTGTTTAGGTAGAAACACAGAGTGATAATTGTGACGTTTCCCACAAATAAAACAGAATCAGGGAAATACTTAGATTTTAAATTAGTGAAGGAGTGATGCCCTTTAATTAAGATTACCTCACTCCATTTTGTAAGAACTTAGACTGATTGTTTTCTTGATTGTTTAGTTCTATAAGGGATCACTCTTACCCTTTAGAGTATTCAGTCATTTAGTATTTGTGATGAAGGGTCAGGTGTCTGGCTGTAGTGAGGTAAGTAACAACCAGGGTACTTGAAACGAACTGTGCCCTAAGTACAAAGGGTGTCCCAGACCCAGGAATAAAAGGGTCTCTTGTACTAATAAGCACAAATGGTAAGTGTAGTAACCAGATACTTGGCAATTTGGGTTAAACAAATATTAATGGTGTCCAGACCACAGATCTTTGACTACTTCGCTGCCACCAAGTATTAAATGGTATGGCCACCAAGACCCAAGATACCCCTGCCCCACTTCGTCACAATATATATATATATATATATATATATATATATATATATATATATATATATATATATATATATATATATATATATATATATATATGCATAACTGAGCAAATCATGTAGTATGATGAAGTAAGGAAATGGTCTCTTCGAAAGCTTAATAAATTTCATTGTCTTGCTTTGTGGCCTTTACTTAATCTTTGTTTCGAACGAAAAATGGTTGTTTTCATAATTATATGTCTACGTAATAATATTACACATACAATTACGCCCGCCGCCTTTTCACCTCGAAGGGGTTGTTTCAAAATGTATGAACTTTCGAGTTTCTTAACTTGTTTGATCTGACTACCAGCAGTAAAGCGTTCAAGGGTGGCTCCAGGTGTTAGCCTATACGTACCGGCTCTTGATAGTTCTTACGGGATGAGACTGCTGGCTCATGTCCTTTTCCACTAAAGTTCTGAGCTCTTGTCATGCCTGTCTCAACAGACCACTACAAATTAATCAGTTTCACTTTCTCATATTTTGTTCCATAAAAATAATGACAAATAAATCTAGGCATAAAATAATCACTAGGCTTAGAATTAACATTATCTTACAAGAAACGTATAAGCATCTATCGAGCCTACGGACACTCTACGAGAAAAGTAATTAAAAAGCGAATAAAAAGAAAGGATTTTGCAGATGAGACACGATTTTCCGCAAAGTTCAACAGCTATATAATAGAATCTGTCTGCACGGCCTAAACCAACCGCGCTTGCTCTTGAATCGTGCCCGGGACCATTTCCTAATAGGGTGGACGCTATAGCCACTGGATCACGAATAATTCCAAAGAGAAGAGAGCAATAGAAAAATACATTTAACATGACCAACTGATTAAATGCAATGAAAAAAAAACTTGAACAGAAACAAAACTTACCCAGAGATAGAGAGAGAGAGAGAGAGAGAGACAGACAGAAAGAAAAACTAGAGAACTATTTTTGACGAACATCATTCGTAGACGGAAAAAAAACGCAAGCCTTCAGAAACACATTTAGCGAAATACTAATTGGATTATCCGATATTCTCTAAAGAACCGGACTGGGAAACATGTAGCTTTTATACCCTCCTTTTTTATACCCCTTTTTTTTTTCTAATGCGTCACGCATCCCGGACCTTGAAAATGGAATGTCAGTTGATCAAAGGAGAGTCACCGAGATATTTGTTCAGGTATGGACGTTTTTTTTTTATTTTCAGTTTCTGAGAATTATCAATGCGTATCGTTACTAGTGATTAGTCAATTATGTCGAGTCTGTGACGCTCTCTGTAACATAACTAAATGCTCTCTCTCTCTCTCTCTCTCTCCCACACACCTATATTATATATATATATATATATATATATATATATATATATATATATATATATATATATATATATATATATTATTACAAGTTTGTTTATTTTCATTAATTTTGTTTATACTGTTTGGTTACGTTTATTCTTTTTGTTTTCCTATATTTTTTATTACTATTCAAGAGAGGGCAACTGCTTGTTTGGTATAAAAAACAAAGTATTTACCATGTATAGAATACCATTAGGTAGTTCAGCCAAAGTTACAGGGTTCAGCATATAGACCATTACAGCAGTCGATACCGAGAGCTAAACCAGAGAGGTTATCCTGACACTCGACCCAGAGTCACGAAGGAGAATGGACAAGGGATAATACATATATAACGAGTCAGAGAGAGAGAGAATATCGGATTGTTGCCATTGTGTTTTGGTACTTCGTTGTCATGTCACGTTGGGCATGATAAGTGTTGTTTTATGTTGATATTCTCTGTGTTCATTAGTGCCATTTCTATTATTTATATTCCTGTGTTTTGGAATATTGTCGTTAGTTATTACCAGTGGAGTTGATATATGTTGTTGCATATGTGTGCATCAGGTCAGTGGCTATATGTGTTGTCATTTCTGAAGGTAAGAGAGTTGTTATTATATAGTCAGTTCTTTACCCTTGGTAATTAACGATAGTTAGCCAGTCCATTCGCTAGTTGATATCTTGTATTGTTTGAATAATTGCTTGTCGGCACTTTATTGACGAATACGTTGATTCGTTGCTGTAGTGGTTGTCTTTGTTATGATGGATCTCTCGTTCTGCTATATATCATAACTCGTTAGCTTACATCTTAATTCTATTATATGTACCTTGTTTTCATGGTTGTCTTCGATATCGTTAACTTTGGATGAATCGTTTTGGTAATTGCCTTCGATACTTACATTTAGTCCCGTTGTTTGTGTTCTTCTCTTTATGATAAATCTCCTGTAAGACTGTTGTTTGGTGACTCGTCTCTCGTACCTCATATGCTACTTGTATATATTATTACACTTTCATGAAGGATATCCATCAAAGGCAAGTCAGAGTATATTTAGGTTAATCATTTTATCTGATATTATATTCCCTTAATATTGAATTGCAGTAGTTATTACCATACATTTATATTGGGTTTTCTTTTATCAATTGCAGAACCCGAGTATGGCGTTTTGGATAGTGCCGAATATATTTTAATAAATATAATAAGTTTTGCCTTGCATTTAATTGCCCTCCACTTGAGTTTGTGCTAGTAGGTGCATCCCACTTTATCAACAATATTATATTCTAGAGTATTAACTACTCTGTGTTACACCTGTCATAGGTTCACTGTCGCCATTCTATCTAGCAAAGAACCTGGATAAAATATATCACATAAAATCTATGCACAGGCACGTAACATATTTGGCGACCTTGCAGGATGCTTCCTCTTGCATTTTTCTCAGTGAGAGTAGTTATTATGTATTGTGCTGGAATCTTGTAGTTATTTCATGATAGTACGGTGTGGTAGCATATTTTTTGTGCATTTTTCGTGCGGGTTATTTTATATATTATTCATAATGTCTACTTTAGAATCTATTACTGCTATAGGAGAAAAACTCGGATATGAGGGTAAGCAGTTGGCTGAGTTTGTAAAGGAACATATGCAAATAGAGAGAGAGAACCGGCAGATTGAGAGAGAAGCTATTAGCACTAGAAGGCAGGAGTTAGTTACAGAGGAGAAGGAGAAGTTACAGTTAAGGATAAAGTTGGAGCAAGTAAAGAAAGGTGAAGGTAGTGGTGATGGTGACTCGGCAGGACACTTTACTGTGTGGACTCAGAAGCTTATACCTAAATTTTCAGAGACAGATGTGAGTCAGTTTTTTTTAGCTTTTGAGAAAGTAGCTAAACAGTTAGACTGGGAGAAAGCGAGTTGGGCTCTTATTGTGCAATCAGTTTTTGTAGGGAAAGCTCAGGAAGCTTATGCTACACTTAGCTTCGATGATAGCATAGATTATGAGGTAGTGAAGAGCGCTGTGTTGTCCGCTTATCAACGTTGTTCCCGAAGCGTACAGACAAAAGTTCAGAAATTATGTGAAAGGAGCAAACCAGACATTTTTTTTGATTATGCGAGGCATAAGTCTGTATTGTTCGATGATTGGCTCCGGTCTAGGTCAATTACTGATTTTTGTAGATCTTAGAGAACTTCTTTTGCCTTGAAGATTTCAAAGATAGTATGTCTAGGGATGTCAGAGTACACTTGGAAGAGTTAGATCATAAAACTTTGGAAGAAGCAGCCAGGTCAGCTGATAGATTTGTACTAACTCATGGTAAAACTTATCAACCCAGAACTTATAAGTATAGTTATAGTCATTATCAGCCAAGTAGAAAAATATGTAACTAGAGATCAAACACAGAATAACTCCCCTAAAGTAAGTAAGGATAAGAAGAGATAACATGTTACAAATGTGGTAAACTAGGACATTTTCAGTTTGAGTGTAAACAGACAAAAGGTAAAGTAACACTAATCTCAAGATGTCAAGTTAGTAAGGATGAGTATGTGAGTAAAATGAGTAAAGTTGATTTTGAAAATAGTAAGAGTGATGAAACGAATGAAGTGTTGAAGAATTTTGGAGAGTATCTGCATGAAGGTAGAATAAGATTGTTCAAGAATCCAGATGTTGTAAGTAAAGCTTTAGTTATGTTAAGAGATACTGGTGCATCTCAGTCATGTGTATTAAGAAAAAGTTTACCAGAAAATTATGAGAGTGAAGAAGATAACTTTGTTCTGCTAGGAGGTTTTCCTAATTCGTCTGTGTCATGTCCACTTGTTGAATTTAAAATTGAGTCAGAGCTAGTTCAAGGTACCCATAGATTTGCGATTGTAGAACAATTGCCCATATTCAGGTATAGATGGTGATAATAGGTAATGATGTAATATGTCCAGTTCAACAGAGAGGGGAAAGAGTAAGTAAAGAAGTAGTTGAAGTGACCAGTAAACCTATAGCTCCCGTAACCAGAGCTCAGAGTAAGTTGACGACAGTAGATGAGGATGAAGATCTCAACTTGGCAGACTTGGAGAAGGAGGTGGTAGTAGGTAATATTCCAGTGCAAGAGTCACTGAAGTGTATAGGTGACAGAAAAGATTTAGTAAAGGCACAGAAAGAAGATAAAGGTTTAAGTAACATTTTTGAGAATGCTGTTCCAGAAAATGAAGTATCGGATGTAAGTAAGCCTTGTTTTTTCATTAGAAATGAAGTATTGTATAGATTGTCCAGATCAAAATTAGCAAATGCTAGTAATGCCATCGGTAGATTATCAAATTGTAGTCCAGAGAAGTATAGAAATGTAATATTGCAAACAAGCCCATGATAATCTTTGTGGAGGACACTTTGGTATTGCCAAGACTATGTACAAAGTGAGAAAGCATTTTTTTTGGCCTTCATTAAAGAAAGATGTAAATAGATATTGTAAATGCTGTCATACATGCCAAGTTGTAGGTAAGCCCAATCAAATTATACCTAAAGCACCTCTTGTACCAATAACTGTACTAACAGAACCATTTTTGCAGATTGTGATAGATATAGTGGGACGCTACCAAAACATCATCAGGTAATGAGTACATCTTAACTATCATGGATCGCACCACCAGATATCCAGAAGCTATCCCGATACGCAAGATTTCCAGTAAAGTAGTAATCAAACATTTAACAGATTATTTTTTTCTAGATTCGGCTTTCCAAAGGAAATACAATCAGATAGAGGTAGTAACTTTATGATAAGTTGTTTAGTAAGAAAATGCTAGAATGGAATATTAAGCATGTTGTATCTTCGCCATACCATCCAGAAAGCCAAGGTGTGTTAGAACGATTTCACCTAACTATGAAAAATGCTTTAACTAAGTATGGGTCTGAATTTCAAAGTCAGTGGGATGTTGATTTGCCATATGTTTGTTTTGCAATTAGATCATCTCCAAATGAAAGCTTAGGTTTTACCCCTTTTGAATTGACATTCGGTCACGAGGTAAGGAGTCCTTGAATATGATTAAAGATCAGTGGAGTGATAATGGTGAGAGCAAATTTGGATGTTTTAAATCATGTTACAGAATTTAAAGAGAAGTTGAAGAGGATGATAGAACTGGTCAATAAGAATGTAGTGAAAGCACAGGAGTGTGTGAAGCGAAAGTATGATAAAAATACAGTGTTGAGACAATTTAAGGAAGGTGATAGTGTACTTGTTTTTATACCTATTCCAGGACAGTTAAAAGAAAACCGGTATGTTGGACCTGGTATAGTAAGACGAAGAGTAAATAATTTAAATTACATAGTAGAGTGCCTAACAGACGTAACAAGGAACAAGTCTTTCACGTCAATTACTGAAGCCATATTACCAACAGGAAGTAATTAAACCAGTCGCGGTAGTGCATAGTAAATCTATTAAAATTGATAATGAAATAAGTGAAGATATGAATGAATAAGAGACATGTGTGGAAAGGTGAATCTGATTGGATTGGAGTAAAAATGGAGTTGATTTAACAGAACTGGAAGAAAGATTGTCATATTTGCCTGATTCACAAGTTAGAGATGTTATACAGGTACTTAGGGACTTTCCATCATTGTTTCAGAATCGGCCTGGTAAAGTGAATTGTATTCAACATGACATTAAGTTAGTCCCAGATGCTAATCCGATTAGACAGGCACCTTATCGATTATCCCCACCTAAAGCAGTAGAAGTTAAGAAACAAATTGATTACATGTTGCAACATGACTTAATTGAACCAAGTAACAGTCCATGGAGTTCTCCGGTAGTATTGGTAGATAAGAAGGACGGTTACTTTCAGGTTGTGTATTGATTATCGGAAGGTGAATGAGTTGACTATCCCTGATTCATATCCATTACCACGCATAGACGATTGTGTTGACAAAATAGGGCACTCAAAGTTTGTCAGTAAATTTGATTTGCTCAAAGGATATTGGCAAGTTCCGTTGACTGAAGAGTCCAGAAGTGTCACAGCTTTCATAACGCCTGACGGTTTATTTCATTGCAAAATTATGCCTTTTGGTTTACGCAATGCTGCTAGTACGTTCCAACGACTATGAATTTTGTGATCAGAGATGTAGAGAATTGTACAGTATATTTAGATGATGTGGTTGTGTATAGCAATTCTTGGTCGGAGCATCTAAAACATATTCGATCTTTATTTTCAGCTTTGCTAAAGTACGGATTAGTAGTTAACTTGAAGAAGTGTGAGTTCGGTAAGGCAGAGATTACATATCTAGGTTATCAAGTTGGAAGTGGAAATATCTCGCCTAAGAACAGCAACATTGAATCTATCATTAAATTTAAGACTCCGGAAAATAAGAAGCAAATTAGACAGTTTCTTGGGATGTGTAGTTATTTCAGACTGTTTGTTCCTAATTTTCAGATTAGCTGCACCTTTTAACGAATCTTCTAAGTAGTAGATTAATTTTAATTGGTCAGATTTGGCTGAGAAATCATTTTTGCAATTGAAGAGTATTTTGTGTGCCAAACCTATTTTGCGCTCACCAGATTTTTCCAAACCATTCCAGATGATGGTAGATGCAAGCGACATTGGTATCGGAGCAGTGCTGATGCAGAAATACGATAACATTCTTTTTCCTGTTAGCTATTTTTCTAGAAAATTAAATCGCAGCCAGAGTAAATACAGCACGATCGAGAAGGAATGTTTAGCATTGATGTCAGCCATACAACATTTTGAAGTATATGTAAATTCAAGTCCTGCAGAGGTAGAGATATTCTCAGATCATAACCCTTTAAAGTATCTACATCAGTTCAACAATAAGAACAGACGTCTCATGCGATGGTCTCTAGTATTACAAGAATACAACATCAGTATCAAGCATGTGAAAGGAAAAGATAACGTAATAGCTGATGCCCTTTCACGTTCTTTTGTATAATTTTTTTTTTTATACCCGATTGTGACTTTTACTCAATTGTGACTTCTGTATATTCCTGTTTTTAAAAAGCACTACCCATGCTTTTTAAATTTGCGGTGGAGGTATTACAAGTTTGTTTATTTTCATTAATTTTGTTTATACTGTTTGGTTACGTTTATTCTTTTTGTTTTCCTATATTTTTTATTACTATTCAAGAGAGGCAAACTGCTTGTTTGGTATAAAAAAGTATTTACCATGTATAGAATACCATTAGGTAGTTCAGCCAAAGTTACAGGGTTCAGCATATAGACCATTACAGCAGTCGATACCGAGAGCTAAACCAGAGAGGTTATCCTGACACTCGACCCAGAGTCACGAAGGAGAATGGACAAGGGATAATACATATATAACGAGTCAGAGAGAGAGAGAATATCGGATTGTTGCCATTGTGTTTTGGTACTTCGTTGTCATGTCACGTTGGGCATGATAAGTGTTGTTTTTTTGTTGATATTCTCTGTGTTCATTAGTGCCATTTCTATTATTTATATTCCTGTGTTTTGGAATATTGTCGTTAGTTATTACCAGTGGAGTTGATATATGTTGTTGCATATGTGTGCATCAGGTCAGTGGCTATATGTGTTGTCATTTCTGAAGGTAAGAGGAGTTATTATATAGTCAGTTTCTTTACCCTTGGTAATTAACGATAGTTAGCCAGTCCATTCGCTAGTTGATATCTTGTATTGTTTGAATAATTGCTTGTCGGCACTTTATTGACGAATACGTTGATTCGTTGCTGTAGTGGTTGTCTTTGTTATGATGGATCTCTCGTTCTGCTATATATCATAACTCGTTAGCTTACATCTTAATTCTATTATATGTACCTTGTTTATGGTTGTCTTCGACATACGTTAACTTTGATGAATCGTTTGGTAATTGCCTTCGATACTTACATTAGTCCCGTTGTTTTGTGTTCTCTTTATGATAAATCTCCTGTAAGACTGTTGTTTGGTGACTCGTCTCTCGTACCTCATATGCTACTTGTATATATTATTACACTTTCATGAAGGATATCCATCAAAGGCAAGTCAGAGTATATTTAGGTTAATCATTTTATCTGATATTATATTCCCTTAATATTGAATTGCAGTAGTTATTACCATACATTTATATTGGGTTTTTTCCTTTATCAATTGCAGAACCCGAGTATGGCGTTTTGGATAGTGCCGAATATATTTTAATAAATATAATAAGTTTTGCCTTGCATTTAATTGCCCTCACTTGAGTTTGTGCTAGTAGGTGCATCCCACTTTATCAACAATATTATATTTCTAGAGTATTTAACTACTCTGTGTTACACCTGTCATAGGTTCACTGTCGCCATTATCTAGCAAAGAACCTGGATATAAAATATCACATAAAATCTATGCACAGGCACGTAACAATATATATATATATATATATATATATATATATATATATATATATATATATATATATATATATATAATATAGGTGAGAGAGAGAGAGAGGGAGAGATCGTAGCCCTTCCGTGACATAATTTCATGCTCGCCTAGAAACAACCTCTTGTCCATATTGGTGACAAACTGCTCAAGAACCAAACGTATAAATTGGGTAGCCGGGTATTATCATAGCCAAAACTTCCAAAATAAAACGAAAAACAAAATGCTTTATATTTCAAATTCTCAAAAATGCAAAAACTGCCAACACGTAATCCCCGACATAAAAAAAAATATATTTCAATACCACAAATATTCGCGAATCTGGGTGTGAATGCATTAAATACAGCTGTTGTTTCATTCCAAAGTTCATATCAGCTCTTAAAGCTTATTTTTCTCAAAATGAAAAGGTCGATAAGGATGAGGTAAGTTAAACTGTGACCGGAGCAGTGTACCAAAAGAAAGTCAATCTGACTTATTTTTTGGAATAAATTTGTTCTTAAACGAAGGACAAAGCAATAAAAATTCGTGCCGAATTAAGCTTAGCGTTTACTTGGCTAGCATTCTCTTCCTTGTCACTTTATAAGTGTTCAAACAACACCCTATGTGTAAACAATTGAGTAAAGAAATGGTGTTAGTCAAATGAAATTTCATTTGCTCTAAGAATACACAACTTTAAAATTCACCTTCAAAAATCAAACAAAATAAGAAAATACAACTTTGCAGAAGAAAATGAACATCAATCACCTGGAATCAATATAACTAAAACACAAAACGTGATAGACTTAGCAATAAAAAATAAAATTTAGTGTGAAACATTTTATGCTTAAAAATATCAATACGAGGTGGAATTTTTGATATCCTCAATGCCTAAACTGGACGTACATCTTGTTTGTGCAAAACTGCAGTCATTGCTGAAAAACCTGCTT
The DNA here is from genome assembly GCF_015104395.2 of Macrobrachium nipponense. NCBI lineage: Eukaryota > Metazoa > Arthropoda > Malacostraca > Decapoda > Palaemonidae > Macrobrachium > Macrobrachium nipponense. The sequence goes on from NC_061096.1 coordinate 58,154,507, forward strand.
CGTAAACATATGATGTACTAAAAGGGATAAGAACTTTCATAGCTATCTTATGACATGATATTTGCAGAAAAGGAATTTAAAATCCATTCATTATGACGTCTTCATCCTCTGATATATTAGGATAACAATTATTAAACTTATCCCACAATCCTGTAATGTGAGATATAACTTGAGGCTGAATTGTACTAAGTTCAAAATTATTATCTTTTATATAAACTTACTTAAAGAGTTACAAAATTATCGGTAATATTTCACGAAACACGGTATTTCCATTGATGATGCTCAATAATTGTTGTTGTCTTTGTTTTGTAATTATTTGTTTATTTAGTTTTATTATTTTTTTTTTATTTTCCCAAACTCTCACGGACCTCTACTTTGAAGTCACGAAACCATTAGTTTCAATGATATGTCATCTTACCAATAAGTAGTTTCAGGGTATAGGTCTAGCTCAGGCTGTCATCTAGCCTGGGCTACTATCTTGCCCAGGCTACCACCTAGCATAGGCTACCATTTTGCCTGGGCTACTTTCTTGCCTAGGCTACTATCTAGCCCAGGCTACCACTTAGCCTAGGCTACCATCTTGTCTAGACTACTATCTAGCCTAGGCAACCACCTAGCCTAGGCTACCATCTGCCCTAAGCTACTATCTATACTCTGTTTTTTTCCATCTCCATCCGCCTGTGGTGTTTTCGCATGGTAACACTGCGTCCCGGGCTTTAAATAGTTACGCTATGTGTAAGTTTTAGTTAAATAAAAGGATATCTGGGTGTACATTTGCAACTGAAAAGTGTTTTAATAATTTACTGTATGCGAATTACACCGTTAATATTTGAAATAGGATATTATTTAAAGCCCGGGACGCAGTGTTACCATGCACAAACACCACAGGCAGATGGACAGATGGAAAAAAACCAGTATAGTCCAGGTTACCTAGCTTAAGGTACCATCTACCTTAGGCTATTATCTAGTCCAGGCTACCACTCAACCTAGGCTACCAAACTTCACGTTCTTGTTAACAATCTCAAGAGACATTGTTTGATGAAAACATAAAATAAAAACTGAATTTGTTACGCATACGATACTGCAATTTTCATTTTCATGCTAAAAATAGACGTTTTTCTCTGTGGTTTGTTTGGATTGTCTTGAAATACACGTTTCCGAATTTCGTTGAGAAACCACTTTTGATAGCATTTTGTAAAACAACTCTAGGCTAACGCTGCCTTTACAAGTCTCAAACTGAAATATTAACTGCAGAGTATCTTAATAGCCTACCTCGTGCGAAGAATTCTTAATGACTGACAAAATAAAGATGGCGTTCTTTAAAGTATGACAGCAATATGTTTAAAAGACACAACCTGTAACATAGTATGCTAGGCCTAGGCCTACCTACTACCAAACATTCTTAATAGTAGTCTAGCGACCAATATCTAGTTTACCTTATAATATGTGGCATGTAGGAGATTAATGATACTCAGAATTTAGAACGGAAATATCCATTACACGGTACCAAAATAACATGCTAAAAATAAAGGCCATGTTAACTAAGAAAGCGTGTTTACGGCTAACCAGACTATGACTAGCAGAAAATTATAGCTAAATAAAAGTCATTATGCTTTGCTACTTAATCGGGTCTACTATCAGCAGATTCACATCAACCGTGTATTTGATGTCTAGCCCAGTCCCTTACGACGCTCCTGATTGGCTGTTTGATAAGCCAATGACAGGGCTGGAAACTCTGTCTCTCGAGAGAGTTTACATAGGCAGGATCTATGTTCCATCTCTCCTGAAAGACGTGTACCTCAGGCGAGGTGGAACGCAGATCCCATTCATGTGAACTCTCGAGAGGGACTGAGCGTTTCCAGCCCTGTCATTGGCTTATCAACAGCCAATTAGGAGCGTCGTAAGGGACTGGCCTAGATTTCAAATGCACGGTTGATGTGAATCTACTTTTTTTTATTGCAACTTTGCAAGAAGGCTCTTCGTCTTCGGCTACCAGCTGCGCTTAGCCTGTTGGCATAACATCAGACTACGTGGGACTACTATATTCAGTTTTTTTTTCATCTGTCCATCCGCCTGTGGTGTTTTTGTATGGTAACACCGGGCTGTAGATAGTTACATCAGCTTTACATTCAACGATTAGAATAATATCCTATTTCGAATATTAACGGTGTAATTCGCATACAGTAGATTTATTAAAACACTTTTCAGTCGCAAATGTACACCCAGATATCCTTTTATTTACCTAAAACTTACACATAGCGTAACTATCTAAAGCCCGGGACGCAGTGTTACCATACAAAAACACCACAGGCGGATGGACTGATTAAAAAAAAAAAAAAAAAAAAAAAAGTATAGTAGGTATGCAGGCAGTAACGTCTTCATTGGCCCTCTATAAACTCATCCAAAAAAGCATTACGTAAAGGGGACTTAATCTTATAATGAGGATTTTTATTGGCCGCCAATCTATGCACCATTTTTTTTTCTGAAGGGCTATTATAAGGAATTTTCAGTACTCTAGAAAAATTATTGTGCAACGAGTGAATGGCCAACCAATTTCCCTAAATCAAACCAGCCTTGTGCTGGCACGGGCTCTTGCTCTTCAGCAGCCTGTAAGAGGGCCAACCAAAGACAAATTACAGCACGCAAGAGAGCCTTTTAAGCGGAAAATCTCGACTTATGCTACTAGTCCTACTATTGTTATTATCAAGTACAAGTTGGTCGTTGCTCTGAGTGCTCCGTAAACACACAATTTTAGGGAACAGGCTTGTTCGGACCTTGGCTGATTCGGACCATGTACTGGCTTCATTCGGACCTTTATCCAGGCTTATTCGGACCTTCATATGATTGGCCGATTATCTATGCAGTTTACCTCCTGAAAAAGAATTTTAAGTAATATTTATTCGGACGTCTGTAATTCTAACCCCCAGGGGCTCGTACTAAACACGGCGAAATACATTTGACGCCCCAGTTCCTGGTGGCTTTCGTATTCGCTGGGGACGACGATATGGAATGCTTATATAGAAATACCATTTCTATAATATAAAAATTATTAGTATGGGTCCGAATCAGCCTAGCTTAAGGTCCAAATAAGCCTGCATCCCAATTTTATAGCAGTTGATGGTGGTATTCATTAACCCTTAAACGCCGACTGGACGTATTTTACGTCGACATTTTTTGTCTCTCGGGTGCCGACTGGACGTATTTTACGTCGACATACAAAAGTTTTTTTAAAAATTCGCGGAAAAATACTTTTAGGCCTACCAGCCGAAAACTCTTGAATCACGCGCCTTGGGGGATGCTGGGAGTTCACGGATCAAGGTGTTGTTTTGTTTACAACTCGTTACGCAGGCGCGCAAGCGCGAATTTCTTTCTTGCCGCACTAAAAGTATCTGTGACACATCTCGGAAATTATTTCGTCACTTTGACATAATTTTGTACCATTTTAAATTAGCCGTTACATGAAGTATTATATATGAAAATGTGCGCATTTTATGAAAAATACAACAAAAAAATACTCATGATTGTAGCTTTTATCAGTTTTGAGATATTTTCATATAAATAACGATAAGTGCCAAAATTTCAACCTTCGGTCAACTTTGACTCTATCGAAATGGTCGAAAAACGCAATTGTAAGCTAAAACTCTAATATTTTAGTAATATTCAATCATTTAACTTAATTTTCCAACTAATTGGAAGTCTCTAGCACAATATTTCGATTTATGGTGAATTTATGAAAAAACTTTTTCCTTACGTCCGCGCGGTAACTCCCGAAAAAATCATACATGCGATTGTGATAATGTTTGCACCATTTTAAATTAGCCGTACATAAAGTTTTATATATGAAAATGTGCGCAATTTCATGCACAATACAACTAAAAACAACCCATGGTTGTAGCTTTTATCAATTTTGAAATATTTTTCATATAAAAAATGATAAGTGACAATTTTCAACCTTCGGTCAACTTTGACTCTACCGAAATGGTCGAAAAACTCAATTGTAAGCCAAACCGCTTATATTCTAGTAATATTCAAGCATTTACCTTCAGTTTGCAACAAATTGGAAGTCTCTAGCACACTATTTCGATTTATGGTGAATTTATGAAAAAATAACATTTTCTTTACGTCCGCGCGGTAATTCTTCCGAAAAAATCATACGTGCGATTGTGGTAATGTTTGCACCATTTTAAATTAGCCGTACATAAGTTTATATATGAAAATGTGCGCAATTTAATGTAGAATTCAACAATAAAATAATTGAAGGTTGTAGCTTTTCTCATTTTGAAATATTTGCATATAAATCACGATAAATAGAAAAAAAAACCACGTTCAGTCAACTTTGACTCTACCGAAAATGGTCGAAAAACGCAATTGTAAGCTAAAACTCTTACAGTCTAGTAATATTCAGTCATTTATCTTCATCTTGAAACAAATTCGAAGTCTCTAGCACAATATTTAGATTTATGGTGAATTTTAAAAAAAAATCTTTCCTTCTCTCAGCACGCGGATTCTCAGCCACAAATCTCCGAAATGCGTACGTTCCATTCTCGGAATATTTGCTCCGTTTCATATTAGGCATTTATAGAGTTTTATATATGAAAATGTGCGCAATTTCATGTAGAGTAAAAACGAAAAATATTTGGAAGGTTGTAGCTTTTCTTATTTCCGAATAATTGCATATAAAAAAATATATATAAAAAATTCGACATTCGGTCAACTTTACCTAGTCAGATATGGTCGAAAACTGCATTTGTAAGCTAATATTCTTACAGTATAGTAATATTCAATCATTTGTCTTCATTTTGAAAGAAATTGGAACTCTCTAGGACAATATTTAAATTTATGGTGAATTTTTGAAAAAAATATCTGTTTACGTCCGTGCGTTACGAATTCATGCATTATTTTGTGATAATATTTTCTCTGTGTTGCTTTTATCGTTTTACGATGTGTTATATACCAAAATGATTGCAATTTAGTGTACATTACAACGAAAAAAGTAAAAAAGAGTAACTCGTTACCTTTAACCGTTTTGCGCACAGCGCGATTTGAATACAATTATATATGAAATTTCGTTTTTGCGCTATCATATATCGCATTATTTATATATGATAATGATAATTTTTTTCATTTCTGATGGTTGCATACTAAACTTCAGCCAATGACAAAAAAAGGAGCCAAAAATGAACTCTTAATCTTGAAAACTAAGCGCGCTGTGAATTTTTGAAAAAAATATTTTTTCCGCTTCGGCGCTCACTCTGAAACACCTCCGGCACACGGGAGACATTTTTTTTTTTTACCGCTTCGGCGTTTAAGGGTTAATGAACGATAATATTAACGCTATAATGAGTTTTCCCAACGTGATCCTACGGAATTGTATAATGCGGCCAGCCTTCCCCACATAGTATGCAAAAATTGAAATATCTTTCTGTTGTCGTTGGCTTCTAGTTAATGATAAAGCTATTTTGGATGATGTACTGATGTTTCATGTTCAAATAATGGTGACTATGATGATTATGGGGCCTTGTTCAGCCATAGATCTCGGTGATAGTGATGTGACTGAACAAGGCAGCCGGATTGAGGAGAACTGGGAGTTGGAAATGGGATCGAAGTCCGCTCACAAAATGGTTGAAGTTTAATGCCATGAACACAGCCAAACTCTGTGGCAATGACTGGGTCAGTATCGCCTTGGACTTACAGAAGACCATGCCCTGTCCACGTTTTTCTGTCATCTCTGCGTACAACATAGGCTAATTGTAGCATAGTCAGTTTACAACATAGGCTAATTGTAGCATAGTCAGTTTACAACATAGGCTAATTGTAGCATAGTCACCCCACAACCTCCATGGAGGCGCCGGTCTCTAAGGATTAATGCAACGGACTGCTTTCAAAAGTAATGAACATGACAAGAAATTCTCCAACAATCGGTGAGTACAATTATTTTGTGCTACAATGATTTTTTCAAGCTTTCCATCCTTCAAATACCATTATCCTCGTTAACCATTATTCACAAGTTCTTTAGGATCAGCATTGACGTAATGCATGTTTATTGATGTTTGTTAACTTATTACCTACGCGTGATAATATTGAATTTTTGTCCATTTCTTTGTATTAAGCATTATTCACAGGTCTGTTAGGATTATTATTAACAAACATCATGTTTATTCGTTTTTATTGATCGTGTGTGGCATTAATTGATTTTTTCAGATTTAATTTGTATTTTAGTTACCATTATCTTCATCATTTGTCATTATTCACAAGCTGTTAGGATTATTATTAGAATATTTCATTATATATTTATTAACGGTGATTTTAATTAACAATGTATGAGATTATTTTTGGAAAGTTTTTAGAGAAATAGGCAAACTTTTAAGGAGTTTGCTTTGCGGCAATTCTTTTTATAACTATACCAAATTTTCAATAACAAGCTAACGAAAAGAAACAATGTCATAGGAATTTTATGCAATAAAAAAAAGCACATTTTTAGTGCCAAATGGGGGAACGGGAGTAAAAGAGGAAACTTGATATAAGTGACATTTTTGTGAATATTTCAGAAACTAATACACTTTTTGATAAAATCGTTACATTCAGTGGCAGACTGGCCACGTTGCCAGCTTGCACGATGGCAAGTGGACCCCATACACATAACACCACGGAAAATTTAATTTTCACATGTCTATACTCGGTTTTTTTCCATCTGTCCATCCGCCTGTGGTGTTTTCGCATGGTAACACTGCGTCCCGGGCTTTAAATAGTTACGCTATATGTGTAAGTTTTAGGTAAATAAAAGGATATCTGGGTGTACATTTGCAACTGAAAAGTGTTTTAATAATTTACTGTAAGCTAATTACACCGTTAATAGCGTTAATATTCGAAATAAGATATCATTTAAAGCCCTGGACGCAGTGTTACCATGCGCAAACACCACAGCCGGATGGACAGATGGAAAAAAAACAGAGTATAGGTGAATTACACATTAGTGAAAAATAAACGTTCCGAGAATTTGTCTTGTGGGTTTCCACTTATGAATTTTTAAATAGTTTATGTATTTGTCAAGTAAACTCTTATAGTTTAAACCCAGTCCGCCACTGGTTACAATGGCATGCTTTATATATAATTTCAGTAGCTTCGATTTAAAAAAAAAATGCAAGGTCAGAGCGTCGTGAATAATAATATTATGACAGTTTTCTGTCGTGGTGTATTAAGTCTTTAAAAAAAATAATAAATAGTAAGTTTATCGAATTACGGATTCAGTTGTAAAACTGAAATATTTTGAAGGAGTAAGTAGCGTGAGAAAGTTACTTATTAAACTACAGAAACGTCAAAATAAAAACGGTTCCTGAAGTGTGATTACTTATTGCATTCTCTAGACTGGCGTTAAAATGTTTATTTAGAACTTTCAAAGAATTGTGGTAAAATCTGATCATTAGAAGTTCAATATCAAGTAAAAGTAACAGGGTGGCTGCTTTGCTTTATAGCTACTTTTTAGGAAAATACGCAAAAGTTTTAGCTGCAGGGAAACGTCAGGATCGCGATAAATGGTGAGGTTTTATCGCAGACTAACCAATGATATGAATTCTTTTTGACTGAAATTTCCGCGTAAATCCTCCAGAAGTGGATTGGACATTTGGACAATTCACAGCAATGTTTCGTGAAAAAAGGAGTAAGAAGTCCCTTGTGATGAAGATAGAAATCTAAACGTTTGTGTGTTACATAACTTTTTCCACTATTACAGAGAACTGAGACGATTAATTTAAGAACTCATTTCTCTCTCTCTCTCTCTCTCTCTCTCTCTCTCTCTCTCTCTCTCTCTCTCTCTCTCTCTCTCTCTCTCTCTCTCTCTCTCTTGTTATGTTTATATATCATCCCCGACATTCTGATGCGCGCATAGTGCGCATGCATCGTACGTAAGTAAATCTTTACGGGTATAATTTGTAAATTATACAGATTTGCTCTCATGCTGTGGCGTCGTTCGCCATCTGTTGGAGTTGCGTAAGAGGCGCTTGACCGAGGCAACTGCCTGGGATCGTTTGCTTGCAAGAGCTGGGAATGGAAGGAAATGCTGTTTAGCAGAGTTGACGAAGCTTACCAGATCTTTTCCAAACGCAGTTTGCGGTGAATTCTATTTTAGAGTTTGATCGACAGCCAATGAATGAGATTGAAAAAGAAAAACTCGTAGGCCTGAACTCTCTCTCTCTCTCTCTCTCTCTCTCTCTCTCTCTCTCTCTCTCCGGTGCATTCGAGATCGGAGGTGATGTAAGAGCCTCATCTCCCCGGAAACAGATAAGGGACGAAACTGGACCAATATAAAAACGTAAACGATAGCCACTGAGCCCTCTTACAAACTTATTCAGCTGCATCATTATCAGCGCTGTAATTTCAAAGCCGCTGCCTGAGGAAAGCAAAACCAGTATCTTGAACACGGTCTCTCTTTTTTCCCCGCCATTTTTGAAGATCCAATCTGCTGTGTGACGTGCCTCGCATGTGCTTGCTGAGTTTCCATACTTTTTCCATCGGCATTTTTATTGTGAATCCGAAAATCTGACTTCGCTGGGGAAGAAGACATGGCATCCAAATGGCCTATAACTGCTAAAATTCGTTAAAATTGAACTTATTTTTGTATTACATCGAACAGCAGCTGAAACCGCTAGAAAACCTATGAAACGCTTGAAGGAAAAAGAAAAAAATTGATGTGCGAGTAGCAATAATTTTATAAACATTGCGAGAGCTTATGAATGTCAGTAAAGAATTGAACAAAAAAAAAAATACAATAAACTTAATATAACGTTTTTGTGGATGGTAAAAAAACGGTCAATAACTCAAGATTCGTGGTAAGAAGTATATGGTCTCCCTTCTGTGTGCTCTTTTCCATAATATTATGCCTGGCCCTGTTCAGAATTTAATAGAAAGAACAAGAGCTCGAGTTGAATATTTTCGGGCTTGGGTCGTACTCTAAAAACGATCATCCATCCCTTCAAGGGAAGTGAAGATTCCGTCGCACCATCACAGTTAAACTCTCTCTGATCCCTCCAGAAATAAAAACAACTTGACGGATAATTTCTATATCTAATTGGCTGTAATGTACGCGTCACTCATCAGATAGTGATGCTAGTATAAACCGATTTTGACTTTATATATGGCCATAATGATCTACGCGCATGCGTCTTTCGATGGGTTCAATTGTCAAAGGGTATCCATTCCCACATGGACGTTTGGGTCTGCTTCGTTTACGCAGGGTACGTTTAGTGGATGGTACGTTTAAACGTCTTAAAAAAAAAAAACTGAGAAGGAAAGAGAGAGAGAGGGTGTGGAAGGGAGGGAGAAGAAAAAACCTCCCCTCAAGGCAATTGCACGATCAAAACAGTAAGATGCTTTGTGGCAGAATTTTTCTTTTTTTTCCAGGGGGATGGGTGGAAATTGTTTGATAGCTTATTTATACATCTTTGTTATTCTTTTTTTTATTATACGTTCTCATCTTCCTGTTGAAGAAATTGAATTTTTTACCCCTTCTGATTTTTTTTTTATTGTTCAATGTAAATGTTTAACTCAGCAGATAAGTTAGGTATACTCTGGCAAAAAATGGAAGTAGGATTATTACTTTATTAAAAATGGGGCCCATACGGTTAACGAGAACGTGAGAGTCCCTACAGTCACCGATACCGATATTATACTCTGTTTTTTCCATCTGTCCATCCGCCTGTGGTGGTCGCGCATGGTAACACTGCGTCCTGGGCTTTAAATACTTACGCTATGTTTAAGTTTTAGGTAAATAAAAGGATATCTTAGTGTACATTTGCAACTGAAAAGTGTTTTGATAATTTACTGTATGCGAATTACACCGTTAATATTTGAAATAGGGTATTATTTAAAGCCCGGGACGCAGTGTTACCATGCGCAAACACCACAGGCGGATGGACAGATGGAAAAAAAGAGAGTATAGTTAGTGAAATACAAAGACAAGTTTAGTAATGCAGTAAAGATTGTTGTTTGTCACCTGAGTGACGCTTTGGGGATAAAACTTGAAATAAATGAAAGGTGAAAACGATGAATGAGTGAACACGAGTATGGCACTCCAAATCCTGGATTAATTAAGTTTCATTTTTATCTAACGCTCTCTCTGTGTTTCCGTGGAATTTTTTTTGTTAATTATTATTTCGCTTCGCATGCAGTTCTGCTCCTTTCTTCTTCCATTTTATGCTTTTTTGTATTTGCACAACTGTGAAAGCTCATTAAGCAACGTCCCATAAGGATAAGTGCATTTTAGACTAACAAAAATATAATTTATATATTCCTCAGGCCCTGACATTTTCTCTTCTTCAAACACAGGGTATGTAATTGCATGAAATTAAAATGGAGTGTGAGGTTATCATTTTAAAGAGAAAGGGACAGTGTGTGATTCCGCTTGGGAACAACTTTTGTACCCAGTAGCTGTACCCATCACAACCTGTGCTATTAAAGTTTTTTTCTTCTTCTTCTTCTTGCTTCCTTAATCTAAGGAAGCGATGCGCTGCTTGCCAAATGGTTCTCAAAATCGTTACCCGCTGGACATCATTCTGTTCTTTCTCTCTCGACTTTCTTTTTATGATTAACTGGAGTAGTGCTCTCTCTCTCGTTCTCTCTCCATCTTTCCTTACCACTGGGTACAGTCATTCAACTTTCGTACCCAAATCCACGTTCTGTTTCCACGTGGGAACACGCTCCTTGTGGGTAAAATCTGGCTTCCTGTTGTGCTTTCGGGAGCTATTGGTAACAGCAATCGTTGTGACGTAATACTGCTGCTTCTTGATTCTTAGATGTTACTCTTCTGTTATGTAATTTTGGTGTTCTCAGACTGGCGTTTGAATCTTTGCTTTAATGGATTCATTTAAGGAAGAGGTATGAATGTAGGAGGTGATACGATTACAGATTTTCCTACTCTATAAACACATTTCTTACAACTGGCTATACAGCCAGTGTTGTATTTTTCGTACTCTAATTAGCCCCTATAGCTTAAACGAGGTCATATTTATTCTTCGATGTAGGCTAATTGGAAATGTTAGCTCGGAATATCATCCAGTACCTATTATTACTTTCCCGTGAAGAACAAATGTCACACTCCGAAGAAGAGGGCGCCATATTGGTTCACAAAGGATGAGGAGTTCCTGTCTTTCAAGTTGAAGATAATGCTTACTATGAATATCGCTGGCCACTCTTTGTGCAGATTGTTGCACAGAACAGATGGTTTGCAATATGCATACAACGCTTCAGAATATTTAAATATTTCCTTTAAATATTTCATGTTACCTGTCGCGATTGCGACAACTATGACTAAATGCTGCTCAAGCCCAGTTTCTACGGAATGCTATAGATTTGCTCTTCCAAGTCTGTGGTCTTCCATCCAGCGGTCCTTCGCAGGCCGGCATCGAAGACCTTTGTTGTTGTAACACCAGGCTGACATGTATACCAATTTACCAATCATTCATAAGCATGTTTCCAAGGCGGTGGAGACGCTTAATAGCGCCGTCTGAAGGAGATAACAGCACTGGCCTCCACACAGCACAGCAACATTATAACGTCTGTTTTCTTCCAACAAAATTCATTTTCAAAATTAAGTAACTTTATTCTTTAACATTTGGACATTTGTTGCTCCACTTGGTCATTTTTTCTATTTATATATTTTCTCTTTGGTTTGCCCTAATTTGAGGAACTTTTGTGTTGTTTTTTATCAGTTAAACTTAAACTGGTCTTCAGACGAAGCCTTTTCTGACGAATTTCAAAATATTGTACTCGTCGTTTACTATCTCCAATACTTTTATTTCCTAAGAAATGCCGATAATATTTTCAGAGTTATACAAGTTACTAAAAGGTAATGTGCAGCACTAAAAAAAATAGTTTGAGATTCATCTGCTCTCATTAGGGTCTCGAGCTGGAAATGGCTGAGAGAGGAAGCCACGAATTTCAAACTTCCAGGACACCCCTGCCTCTTATTAGCTGACTTAGGTCACATCGAATCCGGTTAGTGCGTAGATCGGTGACTTGAAATTGTAATAAGCCTTCGGGTGGTCAGCTACATAGTATTTCGGATGAGGGACTAGCGATCCAATCACTACACATACCCCAAAAACGTAAGAGTAATACGTTATTTGCATTTCTGTTTTTAAAAGAACTTATTGACACAATCAACTACTATTCCTTAGTGAAGGAAGAGGTTACTCAGAATACATTAGACGTTCTTCACCAAACTTGCATCTTTTCTTCAGGAGAAAAGTAGCATGTGACCTCACTTCAAGATGTATTGCAAACGCTTAGAGTAAAATCAATGCATGTACGAGCGCCTCAGTGGCGTGATCGGTATGGTGCTGGCGTACCACCTCGGTGGCCGCGGGTTCGGTTCTCGGGCATTCCACTGAGGAGTGAGAGATGTGTATTTCTGGTGATAGAAGTTCACTCTCGACGTGGTTCGGAAGTCACGTAAAGCCGTTGGTCCCGTTGCTGAATAATCACTGGTTCCATGTAACGTAAAAACACCATACAAACAACCGATGTATGTACGTTTCTGTATGCGCGCGCGCGCACACTACTCAGTATAATTTTGAGAAAGCTTATGTTTCCGCCGGTTTATTTCTGTGAATAAACGAAGTTTGTGAACTTTCCGGGGGAGATTTACCGGACAGCTTTTTCTGTAAATAAATGCCACGCGTTTGCGCAGATTTTACGCAGATGCGTTCATGATATACACATGCAACTTAAACATATTTGTACTTGATTGTGCATACAAAGATACTGCCTTTCATTCTCGTTTTCGTGCGCCTTTTCACTTTGTAAGAATCCGTCCCCTCGAACAAATTTCATATTCGTCAGTCGGTTTAAGCCCAGGATGGTAGCGACTATACTCTGTTTTTTTTTCATCTGTCCATCTGCCTGTGGTGTTTTTGTATGGTAACACTGCGTCCCGGGCTTTAGATAGTTACGCAATGTGTAAGTTTTAGGTAAATAAAAGGATATCTGGGCGTACATTTGCAACTGAAAAGTGTTTTAATAATTTACTGTGTGCGAATTACACCGTTAATATTCGAAATAGGATATTATTCTAATCGTTGAATGTTAGCTGAATGTAACTATCTAAAGCCCGGGACGCAGTGTTGCCATACAAAAACACCACAGACAGATGAAAAAAACAGAGTGTAGTTTAATTTTGTACACGGCCTTGTGCTGAAATAAACGATATTATCATTATTACTACTTTGTGACAGGAGGATTAGTGCAAAAGTTAAAGGAAGGTTATATAAAAGCGTAGTTAGACCAGCCATACTCCATTGGGGGCAGAGGCTTGGCCAATACAGAAAGAATAAGAAAGAAGAATGGAAGTGGCCGAGATGAGAAAGCTGAGGTGGATGTGTGGTGTCACAAACAGATAAGATCAGGAATGAATTGATCAGGGGGACAGTCAAAGTATTAGAGGTTTCAAAAAAAAGCCCAGGAAAGGAGACTCAAATGGTTTGGTCATGTCATGAGAGAAGATGAACACGTATGTAAAAGGGTTATGAACATAGAGGTGGAGGGCAGAAGAAAGAGAACAAGATGTACAGGGCAGAGGAAGATGGAGAATGCTGACTAGAAACAGCGACCCCATACAGAAATGGGAAAAGCTGATGGTAAAGAAGACTACTACAACTACTATAATATAATTTCCACTCGAGGATTCCTCGCTAGTATTATCCTTCGTCAGCATCCTCAGGCTCCAGAGGAAAAAGTCTTCCATCTTCCCTCGCCATCTCATTTTTCACCGAGGCCGTCCGACCGACTTCGTTTGAGTCGCGAGACACAATGGGGAAAATTCTCTCCGGCTCCATTGGGTTTGTGCAGCGAGCGTGGGCAGATGAGCGTGTCGACGCAAATAGTGAATCCATATGGATGAATGTCAGCGTATATTTGCGTTACTATCTTCGCTTACACGTATTTGCGCAGAGAGTGTTTGCAGTTTTGCATTCGCGTGTTTAACTACTGCGTGGCTGTTCAACGTTGTATGGAACTTTGATTTACCTTTTCAAGAGTTTGTTTAATGTGAGGGAAGTCATAGATGACATGTGTCCTTGTGTTCATAAGTGCTTACACTACAGTATATACGCAGCTGTGTCTGGTAGGCCTATATATATGGTAGGTACATGTGTCTAGTAGGCCTATATATATATGGTAGACTATTTTCATCCTGTGTCTAATAAATGGTTACACTTTCTAGTAGTGGTTCATTTTCAATACTTATGACTTCGTTAAAGGTAGTTAACATAGCTCCAGAGGAACATACGTAAGATGCAGTCACCATGCGGCCAAGAAAACAATAGATCTGGTGAATATGACCTTAGGCGCTATATTGGAGCGTAAAACATGGCTGCTTTAGCGTTACGTCACCTTGGTAATGCCTGATTTATTTTGGCTCTAGTATCACTCCTTGAATTTATATATATTATATTATATTCAATATTAAGTAATCCATTACTTGAATTTATTTTATATTATATATATATATTATATATATATAAATATATATATATATAATATATTATAAGATATATATATTATATCTATATATATAAATAATAGATATATATATATATATATATCTATATATATATTATTATATATATAATATATATATATAATTATTATATTATTATATATATACGAAAGCGCGGATCCCCATGATATAAGCGTGTTTTTTATTTATTTATTTTTTTAAACATCAAAAGAGGGGCTGAAATTTGTTCATAAGTGCGTTAGCCAGACTTTACCGTCCGTTGTCCCCTGCTCACTATAGCTGGTTCACTTAAGGTAGATTCTTGGCGGCCCCATGCCTATGAGACGTTTGTTTGGCGGCCGCTGGTTGGCTGGGAGCTGCCTACCTCCCGGTACCAGCCAATCAGCGGCCGCCAAACAAACGTCTCGTAAGCTTATTACCTTAAGTGAACCAGCTATAGCAGTGTTTCCAGCGCTTGAAAAATCTTTTAAGATTTGAAAAATTAACCCAAAGCTTGAAATATAAAAGTGTGAAAATCTCCGAAATCTTCAAAATGATGTACAGAAAGTCCTGAAACAGACAGTCTAGGGAAAAATGAAAGCAGGTTCCGGTCAGACAGCTGCCGAGTGTTCTTGTCACAACTTTCTTGTCAGATATGCCAGAGGTTTCGCTCAGAAGAAGACAGTATCATTGCTATGTTGCACAACATGGAGCCAAAGGAAGCAACAAGTATTGAAAGACAGCTGAAGTCCATCATCAAACTTGCTATGAACTTATATTTAAGCAAAGAAGACAGCGCATCCCACGCTTTCTCAGGAAGTATCTGAATTTTGGCATAATTTAAGGAATATATTAGATGGAAATGGTCAGTCCAAGTTTAGTTTATTGTCTGACTTCATGTGTGGCCTTGTATTGCCAGACTCTTCAGCCTGTGTTGAAAGAACATTTTCCCAATGAAATCTGGTGAAGGCGAAACAAACACCGCTCTTTTAATGGCATGTTTTGTGGCGCTTTTTGGACATTGTTTCAATTCTGGATCTGCGCTTTTGCAATACGCCCTGACCTGGTACCTAGCGCCTCAGCGGCGTGGTTGGTATGATATTAGCGTCCCACCTCGGTGGTCGCGGGTTCGATTCTCGGCCATTCCATTGAGGAGTGAGAGATGTGTATTTCTGGTGATAGAAGTTCACTCTCGACGTGGTTCGGAAGTCACGTAAAGCCGTTGGTCCCGTTGCTGAATAACCACTGGTTCCATGCAACTTAAAAGCACCATACAAACAAAAAACAAACTGACCTGGTACCTAATCCAATGCTCTCCCGTCAGCAATACAAAATGGTCTTCATGGAGTATGCGGCGAACACACTGTACTGCTTTAACTGTAGTTAAATACCATCACAATCCATACAATAGACTTAAATTGTACCTACTAGGGATCCATGTGTATGTATTTTACTAAGGCCACAGGAAAAATAAAAGGAGTACCAAGCGCTTTCGTGTTATTTCAACTCATTTTCGAGGTACAATGCTAAAATATCGAGAACATCTAACAAAGAAAACATAAAGCTGGAAAAATTTAAACACAAATACTTTTATGTTTACTTAGTTAGATGTTCTCGATGTTTTTAGCGTTGTACCTAGAAAATGTGTTGAAATAACACTAAAGCGCTTGGTACTCCTTCTTTTATTTTTCCTGTAGCTTTGATTAAATACATACACATGTATCCCTAGGTACAATTTAAGTCTATTGTATGGATTGTAATGGTATTTAACTATAGTGAAATATAAGCATGTGTATGTATGTATGTATAGCATGAAAAACAATACAGGCTGTTTGATATATTTGAAAAGTATGATAAACGCAAAGGAAAATATAATAAAAAGTGAAAATAATATTTGTCACTGGTGGAGAAGGAAGGGTTCGCTATACTAATCTCAGGAGCCAGGAAGAGAAATTGAGGACGCCGTACAACTTTGGTGGTCCATTAGCGAAACAGATGAAGTCATTTGATATCATAGTGGAACCTTTCGTTGTGCTGAGGGAATAAAAATCGCTGACATTTTTTTTTTACGGGATCGCTGTAATCACCAGTGCGACACGGCAACTCCGGCTAACAAGGAGCGTTCATTTGGACTGATGGGCGAGGGAAGTGGAGCGACTTTTTGCGCGTTTTTCTTCCTTTTCTTTATCTTCCGTTTTATGAATGTTTCCTCTTGGCATTGCCTTGTTGCAATAGTGTCCACTTATTTTGTATATTTCTATCGATACTTGAAGCTGTAATTCATACGTTACCTTCTCATTTGTGCTGGAGGAAATAACATCTTTACTCTTGTCCTTGTAATTTGTTCATTTTCAATATGTTTCCATTTATTAGCGTTTCTTTTTCATGGTCAGTGTGGTTGTCGAGTTCTGTTCCCCTCGAGAAATCAGGGATTTTATACAATTCAAAATTTTAGTTATTGACTTCACTATACCTGTTTAAATAAACCAAAAGAGAACCAATATAGTGGCTATAATGATGTAATTTCATGCGCAGTATTATTTGGTAATAGTATGCATTGCTTTGATTCAAATAGGCAACAGGATATGTTACGTATAGGAAGAATCACAACACACACTAACGAGAGTTTTTCTGCCATCTTGGAAGCTCTTACTATGTTGAAACCGAGAAATATAATCTAATACTTAACTTTGGCCGTGCATGGATGAACCTACTTGTTCAAATGTTGCAAATTGCATAGCAGGTAGCAGAAACCTGCTTTTGGCTAATAAAATGAGTGAATTCAGTCTCTTCTTGCGTCTGATATTGGCGCAGTATTTTATCCGCTAAAGCACTCAGAAGATTACTAAGCATGAAGCAGAGGATATGTCATGCGCAAGAACAAAATTAAGTCTCGTATAAGACCTGAGGACAGAGCAGAGACTGGATACCCACTTTTGCGACCGAGTTCTCATTTTGCAACCTCACTATTAAGAGCGGTAAAAACACTTCATTTCCTGACATTTTTTAAAGGTTCTTTTTTCATTTGACTACTTCCAAAGATTTGCTACAATTTCTAGTCATTTCATCGGTGCTAGTGTAACATGTGTGTTATGCGCATATACTGAGGCTTCAGAGAAGTAGTAACAGACGTTTTCAAAGGGAAAATTGTCACGTCCCTGGTTCCCATATGCTCCGTTCACTGATTTCATATCAAGGTCATTATAATCCTTCGCCACAGAAAAACGAATGACGAGCACCTTTGAACTTCATGCCGATATAAATGGATAAAAATGATGCAGTTGGCCTAAAACGTTTACATATAGCTTAACTGTACAGCGATTCCCAACCAGGGTTCCGGGCAACCACAATATATATATATATAAATATATATATATATATATATATATATATATATATATATATATATATATATATATATATATACATCAGGAAAATCGTTGATAAAACATTCAGGAGTCCCAGGAAGACAGCAGTCTAAGAAGCATGCTTTATTTATTTGAGAAACGTTTCATGTTGCTTCAACACATCATCAGTCTGCAATAATTAAAATTTTACTTGATAAATTACAAGTTAAAAGTACAAATTATTACCAATAGAAATTCAGCTAAAAATCATTTAAAACTTTAAAATAAAAACAAAACATGAGCGAGAAAGGCTACCTATTCAAGGAAAGGAAAAGAGCCAAGTGACCACAACAGTTCATACATGCCCAGACAACACTTAGGCCAGAGAGAGAGGAGACGAAGAAACATTAGAGTTTAAGCCTTGAGAGAGGTGCTTGATAAATAAAGACTCAAGGGTCGTTAAGTAGGCTGTTTGTTTAGTAGTGCCTATTATTAAAAAATGCTTTTTTTCCACAATAATTTTGCATTTGGATGCATGAGTCCTTATATTTGAAAATTCGGGATTGGATATTCTTGACCCAGTCCTATAACTAAGACCTAGATGGCTATAATAACGAACCCTAAGAAAATTGGAGGTTTCTTTAGTTATAAGGACAAGCTTCAGGATTTCATGAGATCCAACATAATATATAAATTCCAATGCCCAAGATGCCTTGGCAGTTACGTTGGATCCTCTCGAAGGCTGTTGCAGGTTCGTTATTATAGCCATCTAGGTCTTAGTTATAGGACTGGGTCAAGAATATCCAATCCCGAATTTTCAAATATAAAGGTTCCTTAGGATATGAAAAACTGTTTCGGGAGTTCCTTGAAGGTATAAATGTTGGGAATCACTGACTCCGGCAGTCATACAATAAACCAAATTTCTCTTCTTCAAACTCGATCAGAAATATACCGCCTCCATCTCTACCAAGTCAGTGGCAATATTTCATAATGTTAGATTTAGGATTCTATTCTGAATGTTAGGTTAATTAACATATTAGCTTCTGGATTTGTCTCTCTGCTCATCATTAGGTCCCAAAGGTAAATACGAAATATTCTGGCATGAAATACTATGAAATTTCAGACAGTGGCTATGAGGGCAAAAAAATACAGCACGCTAAAAGATCATATGTGACAGTGACCCGTTTCCCACTAGGGGCATTAAACAGTTGCGAAAATGGCATTTGTTAATTTAAGTTTCGAGATAAAAAGATTTCGATAGAAAATTATTCAGAATTATCTGAATCATTATCTGATTCAGATAATTCACCGGCAGCTCACTGAATGTCTCAAAGGGAGTCAAGACTTACCAGAAAATCATTCAGCGTTTCTGTAAGACTTTTTCAATGCTACTCTATTAATGACTTGAGTTCGGTCTCCGGAAGGGGGTAGTGCACTGTTGGCATTACTTAAGTTTCTTTGCAGCGTGCCCTCGGCTCCCAGCTGCAACCACTTTCGTTACTTTTACTGTACCTCCTTTTATATTCTCTTTCTTCATCTTACTTTCCACACTCTCCTAACGCTTGATTCATAACGCAACTGCGAGGTTTTCCTCCTGTTACACCTCCCAAACCTCTTACTGTCAATTTCCATTTCAGCGCTGAATGGCCACATAGGCCCCAGTGCTTGGCCTTTGGCTTAAATTTTATATTCAACTCGAGTACGGTGTTTGATGCATTAGTGTACAAACTCATAAAATGGATAACGTTAGTCGTTGGAATACCTCAAGGACTAACTTTATGGCAAACTTTTCCAAGTAAATGTCAAAAATCACAAATCTGCGTTAAATTTCTGCCGGGTGGAATACCTCAAGGTGGTGACTTGCGACGGACATTGTTCAGCCTATATCTTACTAGTCCTTACTGCAACCCATGCTATCACATTAACAACGGTTATGAAAAAAACATATGACAAATTGTAAGTTTTTCGCAGATGACACGCAGTTTCACTTAATTACGGATAAAACTTAAGCTATTATTACCAAATCAAGGAACATAATAAAGGGTATAAAGAGTCATATGAACCGAATGAAACTGAGTAATAATAAACCCAATGTATATTAAGGGGCGACACGAGAGAAGTGAAACGCATGATACTGAATAACACAAAACACCTAGAGTAATAAGTGGAGAGTCTATGAATATGAATAAATAAATAAATATGGTCTATCGAAGTAATGATGAACACATCCTTTTTGGATGTGAGCTATTGTTAAGGTAAACCCGAATTCGATATTAAGGAGTCATTTGTAACTTGGTATTCAAAGTGCAAAGGAGGCATGGGTAGTGATATTAGTGGCAAGCTATCATATACATATATATATATATATATATTATATATATATATATCATATCATATCATATCACATTACCGGGATTCATATACACACATCGAGCTACAAATGTCCTTTAATATCTAATTCGCTCTACCTCGGAATTAATATATTTTCATATATGTTAACCGAAGGGGAATTTTTTAGTCGATAAGAAATTTGTCGGCTCACGGGCGCGAACCATCGACCCAACAAATTCAAGGCGCAAAGTGAAGCCTTAGACCACACCGCCACTGGTGATTGTATGTGCGTATACATTACTTCATGAATATGTCGCTTGTATGTTTTGTCTCCTATTCATGCACGTTCATCATGTATGCATGTATGCAAAAAGATAGGGCGATAGGTAGAATAACATTTGTACATACTGATGTTTTTCCCAGCCAAAGAAGCGTGACTTGCGGCGACTTTTTCCCTCTACCCAGCCAGGCCTATACTGTATTCCGTTGGGTAACTGTGTAATATAACGCCGAGATTGACAGCATCGGCAACGACCGACAAAATAGATAGCAATCTTGGCGGGCACGTGTGGTCATTTAAACGACGGCCTTTTAACCTTTTCCCCAGGGCATGGGGAGAGGACCTCGGGGTCCAGAGAAGGTCTCTGGCCTTATGGTCATTCGTTAGTATGCATGGAAAATAAAAACAAAAAGGAAACATGTGGCCAATACCGGGAAGATCAGTTTCCTGTTCCTTGCTGGATAGGGTGTTCACCTTTCCGGATATATTGTGTAAGCATAACAGATGATACCTGTACAACTGGGTATAAGAGAGGATCGTGGCTTCGTGCTAATGACATCATTTATATATATATATATATATATATATATATATATATATATATATATATATATATATATATATATATATATATATTTATATTTATACATATATACATATTATATATATATATGTATATATATGTATATATATATACAAATAAATACTATTTATATATATTATGTATATATATATATATATATATATATTATATATATATATATATATATATATATGTATATATATATATATATTTATATATAATGCTTGTGTGTGTGTTTATGTTTATTTGTCAACTCGATCTTCATTAATCTGTAAGATATGTCTCACATTGCATTGTTATTTTTTTTCTTCACGTGGGCACTGTGACTGTTAACTTCCTCGTTATAACAATGTTACGTTATCATACATACTTGCTTACCCATAGTGTCAAATTGCCGGTAATATTCAAAAGGGTTGAGACGGTAATTCGCGACGGTGGGGCCATTATGCACCGTCCCAAATCTGGTTCGAGGTATCTTGGTTCCGTATATGTTGGTGATGATAGAAATTGGCTAGTCTAAACGTGGAGTTTATCTATCGAAGACTATCTGTGTTATATACAAAAAACTACCTATATACATTACTAATGTGTTTACTATATTATATATATTTTTTTATATATATATACTATCATATAATGTTATATATCTGAACATACATTTATATCTATATATATATATATAATAATTATATTATATATATATATATAGATATCACATATAATGTTATATATCTGAACATACATTTATATATATATATATATATATATATATATATATATACAGTAATGTATGAAATACATACACACACAGATACATACATTTAATTAGATTAGCTACTGAATTATAATTTTCACATTGTGCTGATAATAAAAACGAAGTAAATAGTGGATTTTTCAAAAATAATATTTCAAAATTATGAAGATCCATTCACAGATTCAAACACTGGCACGAGACTCGATTATGTCCAAGCGATGTAGTCAGACTTAGCAGCAGCAGCAGCCAGCAACCATTTTACATTTCGAAATGTTTACGTATCTAAGATGGAGGAGCAGAGACCTGCTGGCAACCTTCTTCCCGCGTGGCACCGCGACTCCTTAATTCCCACGAGATACGAAACAGAGTTGAATCCCACCTCGCCTCGAAAGGCCTCAGTCTCCCTCCCGCCAGATTATGTCAGATTTAAAAGGATGAGGACGGCGCCAACTGAATAGAAATCCTATTGAATCCTCTCGCTGTCGGCATTGTCTTTTTAAAGCTGCCGAAGGCCGTCGGCGGCGCTTGAGAGACGAAACCGCAAGCTGGAGAGAGAGAGAGAGAGAGAGAGAAAAAGTGGTTTCTTTCTTGGGATTTATACATATATTGCTCCATAGTACATCACTCCTTGGGTTAGTGCTTCGGGGCATCCTTTGTAGGTGGTTCTGAAGTGGACAAATATGTGAAGATCGAGGGAGCCCTGGTTTATGGTCTGTCCTTAAAGAGAGAGACAGAGAGAGAGAGAGAGAGAGAGGGAGAGAGAGAGAGAGAGAGAAATAGTATGTCTGGAC